>NC_083773.1:18961072-19211072 GCF_963514075.1 Conger conger | reverse complement strand
CATGAGGAATGGAGCACATTTAGTGTTTAGCAAATGAAAAAGAAAATGACTATAATCTGCAGCTCAGCAGTGCATTGTGGGGTGTGTTTGGAAAAACAAGCGTAACGTGCAACAGCACCAAACACAGAGAGCATGCAATTGTAATCCGGCGACCTGCATTCATCAGGCCCTGCGGGGGGCCAGCGACAACACAAAAAGGCAAAATACTATCAAACATGCAAAGAAAACAAAGTGTCGAAAAAACGCTGGCGGGGGAGGAGAAGACAGAAAACATTCCATCAGCCGGAGTCTCGGTAGTGTTTGAACAACGCCGTGAGCGGAATGACCTGAGGTTTCCTTCTTGGTTGGCACACAGTAGGATCAGACTCATGGTCTTAAGCCTTTTGGCCCATCAGATCTGCATGTAAGAGGCTGTAGTAAAATATCACTGTAGACATACAGCACTGTCAGTCAAATCCATATGTACACAACTCATGTGATAGCATGTCCAGCCGATCAACCTAGTGAGTATATCCCACCAATTAGGCAAGCATTCAGTAAAAACAAATCAGTTTTTTTTACATTTACTTGATCACATGTTTCTTGTTCACAGTAATTTGCATCATAAAGTACCGTGATATAGCAAGGACGTATGAGAATGACAGTTATGGATAAAATATGTTAACGCATGCAAAGATTTGTCTGTCCTCTAAATGAACTGGGTCTAGGGAAATCATCTTTTTAGCTTGCTGGGAGCAATTTCCTAGTGTATCGCCATTTGTTTACACCACATGACAACCAGTGAATACTGTTCCACTCCCAGCTCAAAACAGATGTGTTAAAAACAACACACAGTGCATCATGTTTTAAACCTCGACAACACATTTGGTGCTACTTTCAATGCATTCTGAGTGAAATATTAATTGTCTATGTGTAACTGTAGGAACTTTGACACAAAACGTGTTGAAATGTCTTAACACAAAAGTAGTACCACAAAACGTTTCTTGGACATTCAAATCCTTTTTGAGAGTGGACACAAAATGAAAGACTGATATGAGTCATTTGAGACAGGTAGCAACCATGGACCTGAATGCCTTTGACCATTTTTGATGTCTGCGTGGAGGTGCAGCTTAGCCTACCAAAAGTAAATGACTTTTTTCTTATTTCTGGATAAGAATGTCTGCTAAGTGATGTAATGGGAGGCAATGTAGTGTCGCTTTGATGACAAAATTGTAAAGTTTTAAATGAATACGTGGGTTGTGGTTTTTTTTAAGCTTCTGAAGTCAAGAGTTGCATCAGCAGCAGCTCTCCAACCCCCCTTCCCCACTGAACACCTCATCTCCAGCCAGTTCCCAAACACTTCCTCTGCAGCCCCTCTGTTTCACTATGTATCGCCATCTTGTAGTCTCTTCAGAGTGTGCGCAAGTTTCAGTTTCAGTGATAAAATGTGTTATCTCTGTGGAGTTACAGACTACGCCGATCATTTCTATAACGACAAGGCCCACAATCATTCATCTGCACCTAGCCTTTATCACCCTCATCAAATGGCTGCAGTGAATTATGTTTGATTATATGCGGTCAGTCAGTTTCTGGATAGTGCATTGGAGGAGAGTGGCACATTCTCACCTGGGTACTAGTACCGGCTTCCTATTGGCTGGAGGGGCGATTTTTGTCATGAAGATGCAAAGTCCGAATGCTAAGGCGTTGGCTTTGGTCTTTCTAACTATGTGATTAGAATGCTTAACTGAGCATTCTGATGTTGATTGCTACTGCCAACCAAAAACAATGGGGCTCCAGAATGAATCTGCATCTCCCCCCCACAAATCCCAACAATCCCCCACCACCCACTCCCAGAAATGGTCTCACCCATTTGGATTGATGAAATTTAAGTTCCATGATACAGCTGGGTTGTGTGTTTTTTACACAATGTTGCTTATTTGTTGCACAAGAGCTGGACACATTAATGCCGGCAGTTCCTGAGTCTCCACCACAGGAGTTAATTTGCTCCCTGGTAACTGCTCAGATAAGCCCAAAGCCACAGGCTACATAAAACCCACTACAGGTGGATACTTTACTGTCCCAGCGATTCCTTTAAAAGTGCCAGTACTCTGCAAAACTAACTTTTGGTGTACGGACATAAAAGGCCTCAAAGCGGTTTGACCATGAGTATGTTTGCTAAGAGGAGGGGTTAATACAGGGGATTAGTGGAGAGGGCTACTATTGTGGAGGAGACTGCATATCTCTAAATATGAAACAGTGGCACACGCAGTTATGATTTGTCTTCAATAATAAATACCCACCACAGCCGCACCGAATCTACCCCAGCCTCATATTCACAGTAAAAAAGTGCAAGCCTGCAGAATGTCACTTTGAATAACTTTGTTCAGCTTCCAAGCACACCTGCTAGATTCAAGGTACTGCAATTGGTACTTCTCCTGAATGCACATCCCGGCATTAACAAATGTGCCTTTTAGATAGCAGTGTTTTCTGAGAGAAAATGCACTACTCTTGTTCCTGCATAATGAATTACAGAGCTATAGTGTTTACATATATATATATATATATATATATATAGATATACGCATACACACACACATATATATATATATACACAAATATATACACACATATATATATATACACAAATATGTACACACTTTATATATATATATATACACATATATATACACAAATATATATATACACACATATATATATATATACACACATACATATACTGTGTGTATATATATATATATATATATATATATATACATACATATATATACATACATATACATATACACACACATACTATTTCAGTGGCAAATCTGATGCCATATCATCTAGAACAGCGGTCCTGGAGAGCCGTAGGGTGGGCTGGCTTTTGTTGTTACTCTTAGTTGCACTTAATTGATCAATGATGGCATGATTACACAGTTCAATTATCTCACCTGGTTTCTTGGGTCTGAATTGGTTGATGGTATTAAGGCGAAAAACCCAGCAGCTCTCCATTAATGTTCACATGAACCATTAGAATTGGGAAAAAAGAAATAAATAAATGAAACATATTCCTGACTGGGGCGGCACGGATGGTGCAGTGGGTAGCACTGCCGCCTCACAGCAAGGAGGTCCTGGGTTCGAATCCCCGTCGGCCGGGGCCTCTCTGTGCAGAGTTTGCATGTTCTCCGCATGTCAGCGTGGGTTTCCACCGGGTACTCCGATTTCCTCCCACAGTCCAAAGACATGCAGGTTAGGCTGATTGGAGAGTCTAAATTGCCCGTGGGTATGAGGGTATGAGGGTATGAGGGTATGAGTGTATGAGTGTATGAGTGAATGGTGTGTGTGCCCTGCGATGGACTGGCGACCTGTCCAGGGGGTATTCCTGCCTTTCGCCCAATGTATGCTGGGATACGCTCCAGCCCCCCTGCGACCCGGTTCAGCATAAGCGGGTTAGGATAATGGATGGATGGATGGATGGATGGATGGATGGATGGATGGATTCCTGAGCAGCAATTCTGTGGCAGAAGACCACGTGAGGTTCCACTTCTGTTAGCCAAGAATAGAAATCAGAGGCTGCAGTGGGCACAGGCTCACCAAAGACAGTGAGCTCAGTGTTCTTCAGTGGCGTCCGAGTCAGCATATTAGAATCAAATAGACACCTTCGGGATGTGGCAGAATGGGAGAGCATGAATGTGCAGCTGAGAAATCTGCATAAATTGCATGATTCACTCATGTCTCAAAAAGGAATGTTTTCAACATCTTTGTTGTTTTGAGAGCAAAGGGAGGCCCAAGCTTAATAAAGTGCTCAGTGAGTGTATAACATGTTCATTTTGAACAGTTACACTGCCACTGTGTAGACTCTTCCAGAGAGTAAACCTAGCAAATCTGGACCGTTCCCACATATCCACGCTTTACATCTTCCTTTATTTTTTAATGCTTTACATTTTTAGCACCACTTGAGTCTTGGAGTTTAGCACCACCAATAGGTTTAATGGCATGGAAATTCAATGTGCATTGGTCCTTAAGTGAGTTATAAGCTCTTTTCTAAGTTCAGCAAGTCTATCTTTTACGAAGTTTTACGGAGAAAAGTTCAGCGGTAATGTGCAAACGGCATTTCTGCACGGATGCATACGCGTCAGCAGATTAGCAGCCGCTATTTTTCAATCGCTCCCGCACTTGGATCCGCGGCGCTGGTGTCACGTCTGTAGAACTTCGGAAATAATGAGCGCTTCTCCTCCCTCGGAAAGACGCGGATACAAACAGGGAGCGGGTCAAAACCCTCCCGTTTCCCATTTTATGACGTAGGATAACAGAACGCAGACAACGTTCCCCTGTCAGAGCCAGCAAACCGGATGCACGCACTGTAATTGGCACACTGAAAACGCGCAGAGCGTATTTCTGAGAGCGGTCTGTCTAGGCTCGGCGGGTACCTCCACCTGCAATAACGGGGCTGTATGACAGAAGGACCACGCGATCTCTTCCTCCCCCACACAGCGAGCAACCGGCTGTCGCCATAATCACATTTGAACAGCGCGGCTGTACTCGGGGCGCTGCAGTCAGATCGGCGCAGTGCTCTGGCTAACAGTATTCCTCCATGTAATGTTCCTTAAAGGCCCACACGCATCAGCCCTCCCCGCCTCCTGTCGTCAGCTCTTAGTGTTAACATTTACCAACACCATACAATAATTATGCAAAAACATGCATTTCATCACGTGAGATATTGTTTTACAAACAGCTGAGAAACAGTCAGTCCTTAAAATATTCATACTTCTACCAAAATTGCAATTGTTTTACTTGTATCAGTATGTAACACAAGTCAATATGCTATATATACTGTCAGAATCATGTCAGCATCTGCGTTTTTTATTATCATTTATGCCTAATAAGGGCACTTCCATTATTATGTCGTATACAATTTCTGTAGAGGTTCTATCGCTGCTTAATGCTGGCTAGGGTTTCGTGTGTGTGTGTGTGTGTGTGTGTGTGTGTCTAAGATAAGAGACTAAGCTCCAAGCTATGCAACCAAGCACTTATCCACTCTGCCCCAAAAAATCATACAATATATGCCATATAAGAGGTCGGCATCATGCAAAATTATGTGTATTAACCTAAAAAATAAACTGTCAGGTGACTAATAAAACATATGGTGTTTGACCAATTTCACTCATTACTCAATTATAATATATGCAAATGACTTTAATGCAAGAGCAATGGGTAAAGAAATGTTCCTTGCTCCACTGTACTAAAGCAGCATTCTAAGCGCTTGACCCTCCTTTATAGGGGACTTTGTTAAGCAGGCTCCCAGGATGATCCATCAAAAAGGCCAGGACAGTAACACAAAGTGACAAGCCTGTAAACGTATAGCAGCCTTAATTGACAAATAAAAATGACTGTGGAAGCAGGAGGCTGCGGATGGGAAGCCAAACCTGCCACAGTGCATCCCGCAGAGAGAGGACAGCCCTTTTTGTGTTTCCCGTCGATATATACGGCCTCCCTTGGGTTGTTCTGTCCTACAATTTAGAGGCCTATCTGCAAAGCTGTTGAGGTTTTTACTGGTGCCAAAGAAATTTATACTTGGGAGTGGAGAGTGCCGGATTACATGCTGGAGCAGTGGAAGGACAGTTAGGCCAACGGTCTCAGATAAAGACTTCTGGTGTTTGCCACTGTGGTAATGTGATAAGGCCCGACAGAAGGGCATTTTACGACCGCCATTAAAACAATGCAGCTATGCTTTAGGTCCAACAAGATCTCAAACAAGTTTTAGGTACAGTAGTGTCTCCTTTGACTTTTTTTCTCCCACTCCCTTTCTTTCTTTCTTTCTCTCTCTTTCTTTCACTGACGCTCCTTTCTTAATCTCTGAACAAGAAGGCAGAATGACTGGCTTCAACACGCTGTCAGTCTCAGAAGTACGCAAGAGGACATCAAGGGTGTAAAAGCCAAAAATGTGAGACTCAGTCTACATCAATAAAACTCTGCTAAAGTCTGTACTGTCAAAAGACAACTCTCAGAGGTTAAAAGAGGTAAAAATCAGCAAAAGCACTGTTGGGCAACACCTGCATTCAAATCGAAGCCTTTCAGCACATATTATTTTTGTATCTTTCACCATCGTGTGGGTGTGTGTGCATTTGTGAATGTGTGGGTGCAAGTGTGTGTGTGTGTATATGTGTTTGTGTGTGCACCTGTTCATGTGGGTATGCATGTGGAAGGGAGGGGGTGTTTGTTTGTTTGTTAGTTAACAGGGCAGCACTCCAGGAATAGATTTGTATTCCGGTGATGCAGGCAAACCTGCCTGTCACTGTCCTAAAGTGCGGAAATAACACCGCAAATGAAAAGAACTGAGAGCTTAATGGAGTCAGATTAGCAGCATGCTCACGCTGTCCGTATGTAAAACAGAGAGTCACTTCTAATTAACGTTCTGGGATTCAGGAGTAAACTTTATGATGATGGTGATAAGAAAGCCATCTGAGTTTTCTGAAAGAGAAGACAGTCCATGGGGCAATGTGTCTAGATTTTTCGGTTCACACGCTAGCTGTCAATGTGTCTAATGGGCACAAATGCTGCATCCACGGAGACCAATTTGTCTTTTCAGAATATCATTTAGTGTTCATGATAATTAAAGATTCATCTTTTTTGGAGAAAATAAACTGAACGTTCTGGTACGGACTCCTGGTCCCGTCATGGAAATGATCTAATGAACAGCAAATTGGTTGATAATTGATTTCATTAAAATAACAACAACAATACTAATATAATACAACAATAATAATATTTCATCAGGTCTCTTTCTGAATACTCAAGGTCATTTTAAATTGTGATGATCGGAAAATAATTAGTTATTTTCAAAACCTGTACTATGTTCTTTCAGGTAGGCTGGATGGAGCGTCAGGTACCCTGTATGAATGAATCAGAACCTTTTTATTGTGGTGTGCACCTGCATTCACATCACCATGTAAAAGGTGCCTGTATCACAAAGCAGGATTACTGATAACTGCTAATAACTAGCTGGATAACTGCGCTGAGTAAAAACCGGGACAGCTCTTTTTACTTCAGTTCATGCTCCACAGGAGTGTCCTGGGTTTCACTTAGCGCAGTAATCCAGCCACCTGAGTAATCCTGCTTTGTGGAACAGACCTCTGATGTTCTGAGGTTCAGTGTCACGAGACCCAGACATAGCCCTTCTTGCTCTTGTCGCCCACAACATGCCCCTGTTCTGACCAGGTCAAGGCCAGGCCAGGGGGCTGGGGGCCGGGGCATCACAGAACAGGGGTAAACCTGAAAAGAAGAGGAGGAGGAGAAGGAGGAAGAGGGTACTGAAATAGATTTAGATAAGAGGGTAAAACATTATTGGGCCAGACGAAAAATCTATTCCCTTTCCTATTTCCAGCTCCCGTCTTGAAAAGCCCATTTAAACCTCATAAGAAGAACACAGCTCTCTGCCAGCTGAAGAATTTCCACTATCGCCATGGAAACCTCTTGGCGGAGAACAGCAGTGCAGTACCTGTTTCTATCCCCCGCCTCCCCCCTCTCTCCCTCTCTCCCTGGATCCAGACTCCAGACCCAAACCTTGTTATGACAAACCCCCTGCATCCTCTTATCAATGCATGACCACACTTTTTCTTACAGAAATCTGGGGGAAGCAGAGGAAATTGATAACGGGTGTTTGAACGTGGGGTTGAGTTTCATCAAGAGGCCAGCCAGCTCCGACTGCAGGGAGGCAGCAGCGACACTTAATCGCACAGCGCTCCGCGCTCAGATATGCATTTCCATCACACGCTCACATGTACAAACTCAAGGGCTTTCTGAATGTGGGGCACGTAGAGGATTCCTGCATCCCTGTCAAATTAGCATGAAGCGCAGGCCTGCCGTTACCCCGTGCACTGCTCCAACCGCACCGCGTCTCCATTAGACATGAAGACAGACCCTGGCGTGCTCCCTACCGAATGGCCAATCCCTTTCATCCATCCCGGGTCTGGCGAAAATACTGGGGAATAAAAGGTTAATCTTTTTAGCCCCTTTTCCAGAATCTGCGCTTCACTGTGAGATTTTAAAAGCGGACAGCCCCGGGACTTCCCGACACGCTTAGCGCAGAGAGGCTGGATCAGAACGCAGAGCGACGCGCAGAGCGAAGCGCAGAGCGAGGTCATTAATAATTGGTTATCCATTCCGTCGCCGGGATCGGCGTCCCGCCGGAGTCTCTCAGGTCGGAGTCTGGGTTGGCGGGGGGAGGAGGAGCGGCGGTCTAATTGGGGTAAGCGGTGACATATCGGTCACCTGGCCCTCCTTCGGCGGTAATAAAAACACCCGTCTCTCACGGTGAGGCGCCAGGTCCCGCTAGCGGTGCGCGTAGCGGTTAGTGTGAGCGCGGGCTGAGCTGAATGGCTCTGGCAGGCCAGTTCTCCCCTTTGAGAGGAGCCATGCTGGTCCTCGGGGGGTACAGGTTGGTGCAATGGTTGCCTCATCGAAAAACAACCTCTGCCATTGGGCCCTTGAGCAAGGTCCCAAAAACTGCTCCAGGGGCTTTTGCCCTGTTCTCTCTCTCGCCCCACTTGCAACTGTTCTCTCTGGCATTGCTCCCAGGCTGTCTTTCAGAAAAATAAATGTTCTCCATGGACCTCCCCTGGTTAAATAAATGTAAAAAAAAAAACACCTAATAATTCCCAGGTACAGTGCTTTCATTGAGGGCAGAGTATTTGCCCTGGATTTTAGGCAATGCAAAGATTTAGGCAATCTAGTTGTTAATGACTGAAATGACTCACTACACACAATGAAAGAAATACAATTAGCTGTGTTTGAAGCCATTGAAAAAATGCTAAGAAAAAAAACAAACAAAATGTTTTTCTTCCAATTAATAAATAATTGCTTGAATATGCATTTGATATAATCTGTCACTATGCTTTCCCTTCAGTTTAAATTAGCTGTGACATTGTAAAATAGAAAATGTATTCGCTGTAACAAAAACAAAAAAGTGATGATTGTCGAGGCTTTGCAAAGCCCTGGATAACTATTGTGGGAACTGCATCAGAGCTGTTTAACTTCAGTAGTTAAACAGCTGAATGAAAGGTGTTTTTTTTTCCTTCTTGCTCACACACTGCACGTGTCTCTCATCACCCCTTTCCTCCCTGGCTGCAGTGTGAGTGTGTGTGAGCGTGCGTGTGTGAGTGCGTGCGTGAGTGTGTGTGTGAGTGTGTGTGTGAGCGTGCGTGTGTGAGTGCGTGTGTGAGTGTGTGTGTGTGAGTGCGTGTGTGTGAGCATGCGTGTGAGTGTGTGTGAGTGTGTGTGAGTGCGTGTGTGAGTGCGTGTGAACGTGCGTGTGTGAGTGCGTGTGTGAGCAGCGTGTGTGAGTGTGAGTGTGTGTGTGAGTGCGTGTGTGAGTGTGTGTGTGAGCGTGCGTGTGTGAGTGCGTGTGTGAGCGTGCGTGCGTGTGTGTGAGAGCCCATAGCAGATTTTGATCAGCTCCTGAGTCGATGCGTTCCCATCCATCGCTTTCGCTCCTCCATCTCCCCCTGACCTTTCCACAGATCTGAGATCCCAGACGGCCTGAAACACGCTCAGAGAAAACCTGAGCAGGAAGGCCACTGGTCGTGTAGTCTCTGTCATTCCTGCCAGCAGGTACACAAATAAATACAGAAATAATACAAATAAAGGGCATACTGCCTTTCAATTAGATAATTTTATATTGCTTTGAATTCAGGCTTGGGTCATTTTGGGTCTGAAATAAAAAGACCAGGACTATGAAATGAAGAGGTGGAGACTTTCAGTGAGTGATTGGTGAAGGACACATTAACTGAGACTGTACCAGTTTGCAGCCATGGTTTCAGTGCGCATATGAAGGTCATTCCACCTCCCCAGAAGAGCAGTGCTTATCATCTCAAAAAGAAAACACTGTCTGTGTATCCATAAAGACAGCCATAAACTAACAAGTCACCCATTTCACTTTATAGAGCCAAGAATGCTTTGTAAGATGCAGTGTTAATATTTGGGTTGCTCCCCAAAACCCTGATAACTTAAATGTAACTTTGCGAGAGCCCCAGGCCAGTTAGAGTGGATAGGAGTGCTGTTAGCCCATTTCTACATCTCCTGACTCAGGGAGAAAGTCAGTGCAACACAGAAATAATGAGTTAATCTTCACCAACTGTAATAGCCAACATCCTAGTTTGAACCCACTGATTAATATACTGTACTATATATACATTGTACTAAATGCATATAGGCTGCTTTTGGCACTGTGCAGATCGCCTCACCCGTGTCTCCTGAATCGATTTCTAGACTATAGCAGCACCCAGAGGCAGGACAGTCCATGATGACACCCTTCCCTCCACCATCCTGCTGTGTGATATGTGAGGTTTGGGAAGCACACATTAAATATTTGCAAGCGAGCTATGATGTATTGTAAGAACAACAGCAACAGTTCCGTCACTGTCCATAGTTTTCATTGGCTGCAACCATTACCCTTATCGCACGGGTTGGCGCGGGATTCCTCCGAGTACTCCAGTTTCCTCCCTCAGTCCAAAGACATGCAGCTTAGGTTAATTGGAGAGTCTAAATCGCCCCTTGGTCTTGTTCCTGCCGTTGCCCTTGACCAAGGCACTGGCGTCAGAACTGGAGATGGTCCCTGGGTGCCGTACTATGGATGCCCACTGCTCTTAAGTAACTAGGATGGGTTAAATGCAGAGGACACATTTAATTGCCTTAGAAGGCTATGAATCATCATCAGGACCCAGAAGCCTTTGCCGCTGGCCGGTCGGTCAGTCAGAGGCCCATTGTAGAGCTCCTGCCTTCACTCACGGCTGATAAAGGAGGCATCGCTCCATCTGTCTGCAGTCTATATAGAACGGGCATAGGAAGGCATTCAGAGTGGAAACATGTTTCTCTCATGGGAATGCGTGCTCCCTTTGCAATTCAGAAAAGAAATAAGAAGAAAGAGCGTGAAGCTGAACAGTACAAAAAGCCTGTGAATAAATTTCCATTTATTCTATCCATAAAGAGTTATCACTTTCCACTGTCCTTTTGATCGCGGCTGCCTCTTTATGTTCCCCCTGTCAGTGGGCTTCGCCCATGATGGGTTTGAGAGTGGGAAGATTTAAAAAGAGCCCCGGAGAATGGCGAACACACTCTCCGGAACGCACTCAGACACACGCATGTATGCACACTCAAACACACACACACACACACACACACACAAACGTACGCTAGGGTACACACTCAGAAACACACTCCTCACATGTGCTCATCACCGGAATCATACAGGCTGGGGAACACTGCAAGACACATTTTTGGGTGCGGTACTGGATACTCAGTAGGGGGATAGATGACGGACTCCATTTTGTGCTTCATCAGAATGAGGCCTTGGGAACCTGCCAGTCTTCCCAAGGCCACTACATGACAGCCACATCCCACGAGAAACAAGTACAAACCAGAATACCACTTGACAGACACAAGTGTTTGTAGGAGTTGAAAAGGCTGCAAGGGATCGTAACACTATAAATATATATTTTAACAGTGCGCTGTGAATGCCACGCATCAGCACTACAGCAAGCAACAATTCAGGACTGCATCCCCCTCCAAGCGGGTTCTGCTCCCTGAATTCCCCGTCAATACATTTTATTGGAAAAACAAAAGACCAAGAATCAAACCAGCCACCCTCCAGAAACCCAAACACCTTGGGGGACCCCGAGCTCCACATTTTCACAATAACTTCCTCCCCACCCAGCTACAGTGCATTCAAAACTGAACAAAACAAAACCAACCCACCTCGACACGGAACAATCAATAACCCCACAACTGCCCATTAGGGACCTACCGCTCATGGATGAAAAAATAAATAAAACTTCTGCTTTCAAAGCAATACCATCAGCAGAATGACAACCGCCAGGTGGAAAGCAGATTACATTTTTCACTACACCTCCCCTCTCTCAGTCTTCATACCAATCTGGCATTACGCCAAGTTCCAAATCAATAAAGAAACCTCTTGTGTTCCCAATATGGATGAGAGGAGTAGCTAGATTGGTACACCTTTTTAGTGATAGCCTGTTCATGACCTTTGACTTCCTACACTAGATCACTCACTTTCAATATCTCCAAATAAAAGAAGCCATTAAGAGGAACCATTTTCAGTCACATCCCACAAACCTGTTTGTTCTTTTCAATAAAGTCACAAATCTACAGACATCTCTCATCCCGAGACAACACTGTATAACTACCAACAGATACATGGATTCCAGGCCATAATTTACAACACTTCCAAATGACTCTAGTTCATTCTGAACCCAAGTCAGCCGTCGATTAGTTAGTTTGTAAGACGGTTGCTTGCAGGAATCAACACACCTTAGGTGACATACAGTATGGATGCATCTACTGCACATACCTCAGACCCCATTTTAGGCAGCTGAACTCGTCTTATCTGTCATTGGTGACCGAGGTACCAGTTCTGCCATGCGGTTCTGCATTCTGTTGATCCACCATCACTTTGCAAAAATAAATACATTAATAAAAAATAAGAAAAGGATTTCAATGTTGAAAATATTGGTTCTCACACAATAATTCTGTTAATTATGCATTGCTTTACCAGTCACATAGTCCCCTGTTGCATTCTGGGACAGAATACAGGCTGAGGATTACATTGACAAAAGCCATCTCCCTAGCACTGTCCATCATGTGCAGTCATTCTTACAAAAAGCACAACCAATTTCACAACATATAACCAGCAGCATTTAATTTGTAAAAGTGACAGATTACTTTAATTCATGTTGCCAATTTACCATGGTGATGATAAATAAACAGGAGAGTGCACTTATGCAAAATGGAGCGTCTCTTTTCTCGGCCATCCATCCACATACAACAAATGTACAGTAATGTATGGATCACCACATACTGCGCATTTGGAGCCTGAATTCATCCTTAACTTTGACTTGTAATTAACTTTTTTTCATGAATGCAGCTTGGCGAGATAATTTGGCTAACTGCAGAACTGCGATGAAAATGTAAAAATGTGGGTGTGTGATGCTTTAATTGGAGGTAGCAATAGAATTTGAGATGGAAGCACTATTCAAGCAGGTTATTATTTTTGATGCGTAACCGTGGCCGTTGCTGTTGTGGGGTGCTGATGCACTTTAGAATTCCAAATGGAGCACAGATGGGACATTTGTTTCATTTCAAAGATAATCACATTTCCCCCCATCTCTGACAGTGCACAGCACTATCACACACCCTTTCTTACACACCGGGGGCTTTTCAAAGACTATATGAATGTATTTTCTATCGAGTTTGATGATAAACATAATGCATTTTTGATCAGAGACGTCGCCGAGCGGAATGGGTTTAACTGCAGCATGATTTAACTTTCTGTGGTTACGCCCTACCATTCATTTCAGGTCAGTAACACGACGGCACGCTGATTGGCCTAATATCATCACATGACATTTGGCCTTTTTTCCCCCCCTGCTCCGCTCGGCTATGCATGTAATTTGTGCTCCTCACAGAGTGGAGAAATTGATCTGCGTTGGGTTTCCACCCAAGCAGCCTTGGAGAGAGACAACACTGCTCCGTACTCCATTTGCATAAAAAGCATGGAAATTGGCCCTGGGAGCTGTGGTAGGTTCAGTGAGCAAGTCGGACGGAACAGATGGAAAATTATTGTACTCAGATCACGGAGTCATCCTCGCTGACCTCAAATTACAGTACTTCACTGGTTTTCATGGCAGTGGGGCTCGTGGCTGGCTTTCTGCCACTCCTCCTCCCACAACTGATTCCACAAGACCTTTTCAACTCATTCATGACTGACAAGAGAACTTAACATTGCTCAAACTAGTCTCTATATAATGCCAGAATGTCAATTTCTAGCTGCATAATCAAGGACAAAAATACAATGAAGAAAGGCTCATAATCATTGCTAAAAACAAGATCGTTAGTCATATTGCATTCACCTACAGTACATCTGTACAGGGAGCCTCAATAAACACACACTGGAGCAACCTCAAATTTAGTACATTGTCCTTAAAAAGGGAAATTGACCATTTCAGCAAAATGTGAAAGGTCAATAGACTATGTTCAGTCTGACTCACAAAAGCAGTCCATAATAGTTGTAGTACAGTGGAAAATACTGACCGCTTTGTCCACCGTTTTCATTCCAGAACTCTGAAATGAGGTTGCCTCGTAAAAATAACCTTGTTTATACAATAATATATTTTTTGACACAGCACTAAAATGTAGAATTTAATGTCCATCCACAACGCATTTCATATGAAATAGTTCTGACTCACTCTTCATCAAACCACTAACAACCTGCATTCCTGTAAAATGAAGCACACTAAACATTTATACACGCAAAAAAGATTAAATTAAATTATATCATTCTATATATCCTCATAAATTATCAAGCAAGCCTTGTCCAAGAGAAGGAAAGCAGCTCCAACAGTAAATGCTGTCCATACCAGCTTCTTTGGCTTAATCAAATCTTGTAGCACTACTTTAATTGAACAGACTATTACTGCCATTAAATAGCAATGATTTGTGACTAGGATTTAATGCAACCACTGCCATATGGAGACTACACAATCTAATGGTTAATGGGTTACTGGTTAATGTAATCCTTTTACTCTTTATCAAAATTGAATTTACCCATTCATTAAACCTAACCCTATTCCTGACCATAAATATAGTTTACCCTAAACCATAACTCTAAATTAAATTATGAATCACAATCAGACCCATTAATAGCAACATTAAGTGTTTAGACATCATCATACAAGTCCAAACTGGATAGAATGTGCTTCATCTGTGCAAAATGTACTCAACACTTAACATTGAATCAACACTTGACATTGTCTCGTGCGCCTTTTTATGTAATCCTGCATGTTATGCAACCACTTATACTTGCATAACAATTGCATAAGGTTTGTTTGATTTGTGTATAATTAAAACACTCCTAGCCCTTTTTATAGGGCACGGTCACATGCATCACTTCAAATGAAAATGGGTTTGGTACTCAAACAGCCCTTCAGAAACAAAAGAAAAATCTGTGGGATTGTGACTCTGTGTGAGTTGAGAGAAAGGAGGGTCCCCACCCCCACATTGTCCCACGCCAATGCTATTATACCATCCTTGGCAATTTGTCTCTTTGTGCAATACATTACATTACATATTATTTAGCTGAGGCTTTTATCCAAAGTGACATCCATTTGGTTAGACTAAGCAGGGGACAATCCCACCTGGAGCAATGCAGGGTTAAGAGCCTTGTTCAAGGGCCCGACGGCTGCACGGATCTTATCGTGGTTTCACCGGGGATTGAACCTCCTAGTCCCAGTCAGGTATCTTAACCACCACGCTACTGGCTGCCCCAGTCACAGTTGTACTGTGCAGACAACCCAATTAAACTGTCAGTGGGTAACATTAAAACCAGCACTTCAAAAAGATTTAAAAAGTAAATAAAGTGTTTGCAGGGCAGCAGACCTGCGCTCAGACTCTCGCTCAGGCCAAACTCACCTCAGGTGCTCCGCATCTCCGCCTTCTCTCTGATTGGTCCTCCTGACCTCTGTGTGACCTCCAACACCCACTCGGCCTCCAACTTTCCTTCATCTGCAAACAGATGCACGGGGGCCAGGGGGGCAGTTGACCCCGGTGTCAGAAGCCGGGTGAAGCCTCTCAGCCATCACAGAGAAGCCCGTAATAACTCCTTCCACAGGGGCCATCTCTCTGGATGTCACAGATGGGACCCGACGTCGGAAAGTTCTCGCAGAGCAAAGTTGAAGAATAAAATCATTTTCTGGTCTCCTGTTTTATCTCCGCCGAAGTGCTTTCAGCAAAGCAGCGTGAACACCCTTCCTCCGGTTTTTTCTCCGGTTTTCACCCCACAGGGGTGATTTCAGGCTCAGATTGAGCTCTCAAAACCATCAGACTCGAGTGTTGGCAGAAGAAGGGTGTCAGTGTTCATGAAATTCCCCACACGCTCACTCCTCAAAAATGGGCTCTTGTGATGTGTGGTAAAAAGTGCTCAACTCTTCATAAGTGGCTCAAATATGATAGGTTCAAAGAAGACCGGGGTGCAAAAAGCATGACTATGCGTGCTTTAAAAAAACCCCATGAGCTCTCAGGCAAAGACTCCGGCCCTCCAACAGCACAAATGGCTTCTTTCACAGTTCAATCTAATTAGGCTGGCAAAACCGGGCAAGGATTATTTTTAGAAGTACAGTACAGGGTAAGACTGAATGTGTGAAAAAAGGTTAGACATTTCAGTTACACTCTCACCTACAATAAGGGTAGATGAATTAGCATTAATTAATGTAGTTGTTGACATTAATGAATTGATGTACAAAAATTTACTTTGCATTAGTTAATGTGTTTAACTACCAACTACCAAGTACTATTACCAGACTATGTATAAATGAGCAAACCATAGGATGAACCATGAACAACTACAGTACATTAACTTTTTTTTCCCCATTTCAATATGATTTGGCATGAACTAATACAAACGATTATATACGAACATATCATATCATATCATACATATTAACTTCTCAATAGTTAGTAGTTAACTATTGAGTACAATAGTTAATGCCAATTAATGTAACCTCATTTTAAAGTGTCACCAATACTCATTTCAGATCACACTGTGGTTACCCATTGACTGTTATGTGAACAATGTAGATGAGAATACAGACCTAATATTGCATGCAGTTTGGATTCAGCATTTTGACTTATTTGTAACAAACTACCACCCCTCCAAAAGAGGAATTTCTAATTACATGTGTTAAAAGTGTTCCCAGTATTATCTCCCATATACACTGTAACAGCTGAAATTACATTACATTATTGGCATTTGGCAGACGCTCTTATCCAGAGCGACGTACAGTTGATTAGACTAAGCAGGAGACAATTCTCCCCTGGAGCAATGCAGGGTTAAGGGCCTTGCTCAAGGGCCCAACGGCTGTGCGGATCTTATTGTGGCTACACTGGGATGAGAACCACTGACCTTGCGGGTCCCAGTCATTTACCTTAACCAATACGCTACAGGCCGCCCCCATATTAAATTAAAATTCATATCGGGAGCATGCAATTTATAAAAGTTTGAGACACAATTGTTTTAGAACAATATTTTGTAATTCTTAAAATGCATTTAATCATTTTGTTTCTTCAGTTTTACTAAACAGGTACAATTATATATTTCATATTGCTGAGTTCAGGGAGGTAGTGAAACAATGGACAGGTGGATAAAATTATGTTGCAATTATGTTGCAATAAACAAATAAAATTACCAATTAACAATCAAATAAATAGATATCATGTAATAGTGGATTCATTATTATCACTTTCCCAAATAAAATCGCTTTCTTGAATACCTGCAAGGATTTTAGTACATCGTTTCCCTTTGAATCTTTTGCCTCCAATCCAGATGTTCAAAGTTAGTGGAATAATAATGTCTTCCTTCCAGTAAACATCCCTCTCAGCTCAACAAAGTGAGTGAATATATTAATTAAACTTGAGAATATTTATAATTCCTGTCAAAAACAATTGAGGTTTAATTCTGAATCTAAATCATTCCTTATGATAATTCATCATCTTCAGTATTCAGTCAAGTACTTTATTCTATTACACAAATGCACCAAAGATAGCCTGATGGCTAAGGTACATGACTGGGAAGGTTGGTGCTTCAAGCCCCGGTGTAGCCACAATAAGATCCGCACAGCTGTTGGACCCTTGAGCAAAGCCCTTAACCCCAGATTACTCCGGGGGGGGGTTGTACAATGCTTAGTCAAATCAACTGTAACTCACTTTGGATAAAATAATCAGCTAAAATAACCAATTATCATAATTATAAAGATGCAACTAAAACACTGAAATATTTGGTTATACGTTAGCTTAACATCATCAGTAATAGTAGGAGCTGTGCAGTACAAGAGCATCCATTCCCACAGGACCAGAGTTAAAGCAGGTTCTCACTTCTGCCTAGCACCCAGGGTGATTTGCTTATTAGTGCTCAATGCTAACAATACTCTTGCAGATTAGAGTATAATATATTTCATATCAAGTATGAAAATGGTTATTAGTGGGGATTCATAAGCTTAGGCTTTTTTTTGGACAATATTGGATCATTCAACTGGCTGATTAAATGACTAGTTAAACAATTAAGCGCAGAATTATACACTGGTCGAACAGAGGTGGGCAAAAGAATGATCATTTTTTTAAATGTAATCGGGAGGCCCCAGATTTTAAATCTCAGGGAGTACACTGCACTGCTGCTGGACCCAAGAGTGATGTGCATTCTTTGAATGTCTTCAGTCACCTGCACTCATAGATAATATACATCATTTTAATCTCCCCCTGGATAAGGCATGCTTGCTAAATAAACTACATTGGAGAAATGATTTGTGAATTAAATAACTCATGCAGTGATTTACCCTGACTGAATGAGAATGTTGATAAATCTTGTAGTCTATTAAAAATGCACATGATCAGCCAGAAAACCAACATGGCCGAATGTATAGAATACAGTAATATTATCAGTGGAAATCTGTGGTGATGGGCAGTATGAGATTTAGCTCCAAAGTACATTTCTTGACAGATGACCAAACTCAAGGTAACTTACATTGCTTACAATTAATGCCAGAGTAGATGAGGTCATCCTAGAGCACGGATGGGCAATGAGGATCGTATCTGGATTTCAGCTCTGCTCTTAATAATTTAACGAGCCAAATCATTTACATGATCTGTTATTTTATTGTGGTCTAATTTACGAGTGAATCGGTCATGGTGCATACGGCTAATTAGCAGTTTCAGCCAGGGTGACTGGTGGCAGCAAAATCCTGCATACCCGCCGGCCCTCCAGGTGTGAAATTAGATTGAATTGCTGCACTTGCAGGATCTATGGCTACTCTAGAATAGCGTATATGACCCATTCATGGTGAGACGGGATGTTGCATAAAGAGAGTGATTCCGCTATGCATTTTCCCTATTTACCAATTTCTCGATAAGAGGTACTCATTCTGTGAGTGGGAGCGGGAGCACATGAGCTCTGACTGTAGCCAGAACCACGACTAGCTACAAAACAGGTCACACTTTACAATAAGCTTCATGAATTAGCATTAACTAATGTAGTTAACATTAATGAATGATGTTAATAAATACATTAAGCATGAAACTATAAATTAGCAAAGCATAGGATGAACTTATTGGTTAACCATTAAAAAAATACATTAAATTACTTTTTAATGCCAATATTTGCAATAACTAATGTAATTAACATAAATTAATGACGTATAAATACATTAACAGGTGTACAGATTAACTTCAGTAGTAGTTAACTACATTAGTTCATGCTAATTAATGGAACCTTATTGTAAAGTGTTATCGCTAAATATTAATGCCAAGCATGTCTTTGTGTGGAATTAAAGTTTCTCAAAAATCCCATTAAACAGAGAACGTATTTTGCCATCCTAACTGGGGCTTTGTTGCAGTGATTATGCTCTAGTGCAGATATGTGTTGGGGGGGGGGGGGGGGATTTGAATTATAGGTACTGTTGAACTTTAGAAGAATTAAAGGAGAGTAAAGAGATTACCAGCAGTCCATTGGCTGTTAGGCTGAGACGGCACATCCTGTACGTCAGGCTTACAACATAAAGCAGGGAGCAGATTAAATAACAGCCCATTTTACTGGACATTGTGATGAAATAAAACATTTAAGGGCAATTATACAGCAGGCCCTGGAGTAAAAACTCTTCCACAGTCTACATCTGTGTTCATTTTGTAAGATAATTAGAGGATTAAGCCTATGAATTAATGGGATGGCTCATTATTCACTTTCAATTTACCTTTACGGGTGCTATTAGCTGTTTATATTTAGCTGTTGTCCCCCCAACCCCAACAAATCACTGCATAAGTTTAGCATCAGGAAGCAACAAAAGACACACCCATTGCCACGTCTTTGGATAGCATAAAGAGGTTGATTATTACGGTCAAATTCTCGACTGCAAACAGAAACATGTCACCCCGTATCTGGCAGACGGCCCAGTATATATGATGCTTATGGAAAACATCTGTTGGCATCAGCAGAGTGTCAAAACATTGGAAAATGTGCAAATTAGAGGTCACACATCCCTTAACACTACCTGTACACACAGTAATATTCTCACACACAGTAGGGTGTTGTAAAATTTAAATAACCATAATAATCATAATTTAAATAAAAATAGGTTAGGTTCAGTTTTCAAAATAGTCGGTATAAAATTTTAGTTTACAATTCACTTTCAAACTGAAAAAAACATGGTTACATCCCCAATGTACCTGCATAATAAAAATAACATCAAGGATAACACAAAAAAGTAGGGACTTATTTCCATTGTGGTCTTGGTTATTAAATATTCCTTGGTTAAATATTACAGAATATTATGGAACAAATTCTATCACACAACCCCATTACAAGGCACCAGATGTAGTCCCATAACCAGGCACAAAAGAGTCTTCAGATGAGATGCAACACCACTACATTGCAGAGCTGCAAAATTAAATTCCTTTTAAGATCAGGCAAGTTGCCGAGATCTTTAAAACCTTTTATTAAATCGGTTTGCAGCCTTCACAGTAGATTAGAAATGCTTACTGTGTGGGCTTAACCATGTCGCCTACAGGCAGAGAAACACCCCCTTAAACCATCTCCCATGGTCCGCCTCTTATACTATGCATAAAAATACAGAAATACATGAACACCCTGTCACATGCAAGTCTACCCAGAGCTCATTTACAGTTATTTCTGATGGGTAACAATGTAAAAGAACACTCTACTTCTGAATATTTAATAATCTAATTACCATGGCACAGTCACTCGCATGATCTACTGACATGAAGCTAAGCTTGTTTTATGAATCACTGCATTTCAAGGCTAGACACACATTCACATATGGCAATTGCACAGCGTTTTCACACTGTATGAACAGAGGAAGAGCAATGATCATTGTAATTGAGCGGTAATGTTAAAACTATTGAAGAGGAAGTGAGAACAGGGTTTGTTGAGTATAGGATACAGTAAACGGTATGTATACACTGATACAGACCACACACCTCGTGACAACGTGCGGCTCTTTGAAATAAAGAACGAGGAGTCCGCATCTACAGACTGCAGCCAGAGAACAGCATGAGGTCAGGAATGGAAGAGAGGTGGGGCAGCAGGACTTGAGCCGTGGTCTTGGGCCCCAAAGGAAAACCAGCTTTCATGCCCAATTACAGCTTTAATAAGGTCAGCTAAAAGCACGTACGCCTCGCCCTTTGATCCCGCGCTTGAGTGAGATGAGCATCCATCACTCCTGGGGGTGGCTGGTAATTGCCCTGGAAACGAAGCGAGTTGGGTGGGATTTGTCACTTCTGATCTTCTGGGTTAACCTTGTGATGCCCAGAGGACAAGCTTCACACCACGCGCTCGCTGGATGGCAGCTGATGAATGCCTGGGCAAATCGATGCTACGGGCAGAACCGCACGGGGGACTTCAGGAGGCTTATTCGTTGTGAAAGCATGCCTAAAGGCCCGTATGCGGTCAACATACATTCCTTCTGAAAACTCTGTGACAGCAGAGCATGCTGGGATATGGTTGGGCCAACATGACTCTGTAACTACGTACACAACTGCTAGGTGAAGTACCATGTGCAGCAGTGGGCAGTAGAAGTTCAAACTATTGCGGTCTGAACTCTTTCTTTGCGAAAGGAAGTAACAAAAATCTCTGGCAAAAGAGTTGTGCTTATTGCTTCCCGTGGGAATGGGATTATTTAAACCAAGCAATCAACTAAAAAGCTTAGTTAATTTTTATTTTGTTTGTTTTTAGCTTGTTGCCATTTTTGAAGTACATTAAATGTATGCCATTCATTCATTCATTTTGCTTTAAATCACAAACCCATGACCCTAAACCAGCTGGCATGTCATCAGAAATATCTGAAAATAATTAAATAATTAAAACATCCATCACCTCAAAATCATACATTAAAACGGAAATAATATATATATTTTTAAATAAAGAGGGAACTATTCCTTTAATATCCAAAGCTTTTTATTAAAAGCAATTTTCTGAAGATGTTTTGCAGGCATACAAGGTCTAACAGTTGTCAAGGGGTGGGGTAATATAAATACAGTGCAGTGCTTCCTTTTGAAAATCAAGGCTTTTGTTTCTTATAATTGTGTTTTTGTGCATGCGTTTGAAAAAAGGCATGATTATGTATTCAGTCCAGTATAATGCGATTTTAACAAGCGAGTGAATGCTCGGGAGAAGAGCCAATCAAAACTTTCTGACAAAGCACTGCAAATGAAAATAAATACATTAGAGTTCAAACAATATTCTACACAATATACGATTAAGGGAAAGCTCTAATAGAAGTTATGGGTTTCATCTTTAAATGATTGATACATTTCTCAAATACTTACAAATCAGTCTCTCAGTTATGAATGCAAGTAATAAGCTTCGAAACACAGGCAAGAGATATAATAATAATACGACTGTTATGCACTGTCACCAATCTGAAAAGTAGGCTAATGTAGCAGCAACGTTATGTTTAACGTTGTATTAATTTATCATTGACTGATTAGTGTATCAGTCCTGTTCACGAGTGAGGGTAAAAGGGAGCGTGAGATGGACAGGCGGATCGGTGCAGCGTCAGCAGTAATGTGGGCGTTGCACCGGACCGTCGTGGTTTACCGGTCGATCTACGTCCCAACCCTCACCTATGGTCACAAGCTTTGGGTAGTGACTGAAAGAACGAGATTGCGGATACAAGCGGCCGAAATGAGCTTCCTCAGTAGGGTGGCCGGGCTCAGCCTTAGAGATAGGGTGAGGAGCTAGGACATCCGGAGGGAGCTCGGAGTAGAGCCGCTGCTCCTTCGCGTCGAAAGGAGCCAATTGAGGTGGTTTGGGCATCTGATCAGGATGCCTCCCGGGCGCCTCCCTTTGGAGGTTTTCTGGGCTCGTCCAACTGGGTGGAGACCCCGAGGTAGAGAGATTCCAGAGGAGCTGGAATGCGTTTCTGGGGAGAGGGACAACTGGAATACTCAGCTTAGCCTACTGCCACCGCGACCCGACTCCGAATAAGTGGGTGATACTGGATGGATGGATGGATGGATGGATGGATGGATGATTAATGTATTTATTAAGTAGTCTCTCAGTAAGAACAACTAAAAGTCTAGAGCATTTCTGCAACTTACCCTCTAAATTCTAGAAACTGGTCCTCTAAATTGTAGGGAGGACATGCTGCTAAAGTGAACAAAATGAAGGGCTTTCATACAGAACTCCACTATGGATGACTGATATCAGATGGTAAACAAACACAGTGCAAAGTGGAAACATTCAATACAACAGGAAGGAGAGTGATTGAATGGATGTCACTGATCACCAAAATTAATTCAGCAAATTGTGGACATTTAATTTAAAGGCAAATGATAGATTCTAGATAAATGTTGATTAAATCCTGACCACAATTTTCAGTATTGCTGTAGTTCCATATTAGCAAAATAGACAGGCACTAGCTGGATTGCAGTTTAAAGACTTAAGTAAATAAAAAATCTGGCAACACTAAAAGACATGAACATTTTAACAAAGCATTAAACAATACCTGTTCATTTTAACTAAGACATGAAAAATGCATTAACAAATCTGCACAATCCTTGTTGATGGTTATTATTCAGTTCCCAGTAAGTAACATGAATAATGTTAGGTATTAATAATCATGTATTATCTTATGCATTAAGCATTTCAAATTTGTTTCCATGGGAACACTTTACAATTAGGTTGCATGAATTGGCATTAAATAATGTAGCTGAGTTGTTGACTAACTACTGACAAGTTTACAATTGTACATAATTAACAGTTAATGAACGGCTGCATTACTTAATGCCAGTTCACATTGGACTGAACAAAAGCCCATGTGTTGATGAGTTTCATTCTGGTTAGCTAATTATTGTTCAAATGCATCTCATGTTCCTCCAATGTATTAAATATTCATGTAAATAATATTAGTTACCAGTCAACAAATAATTAGCTACACTGGTTAATGTATGCTTATTGTTCATTGAGACCATTTCCATTATGCAATTTGAGTGGTTATTTAGCACTCATATTTAAAGCACTGTACTCTCTTTGCACACAACCTATATGTATATGGTATAGGTACCCTGTAGCCCAGTGGTTAAGGTACATGGCTGGGACATGGAGGGTTTGAGGGTTCAAGCCCCTGTGTAGCCATGATAAGATCTGCAGAGCTGTTGGGCCCTGGACACTACATTGCTCCAGGAGGGGATTGTCTCCTGCATAGTCCAAGCAACTGTAAATCGCTTTGGATAAAAGCATTAGCTAAATAATAAATGATTTATCATAAATTATAGCGGGGTGTGTACTTGAGCTGTTCAGGTTAAGTACCTTACTCAAGGGAACAATGGCAGTGCCACACCTGGGAATGAAACTTGCAGTCTTCTGCTGTACTCGCTAGCTTAGTTCCCCAACCATAATGCTACCCTGCTACCCAGTTCCCAATCGTAGAATAAAAATTTAAAAAATGGACATACAGTACAAGTAAAACAGGATTTAGTATTATTTGTGGATACATATGTAATGATGATTGCTGTCATTATTTAATAAAGCAGGTGCAAACTCAAGATGCTCAACATGGTTCAGGTACTGGAAACATATGTCATCACCATTAGGAGAGAAAATTGATGCGGTCTCACAGTATGACTGCAAATGGAAAAAGTGTTCCTAATATGCATAACTGTTTATGATACTTGAGAAAACAACACACGAGAATCTCAGAAAGGAATGAATCAGGATGTATGCAACACCAGTCCACTCAATAGATGAATAAGGACATTAGCACTGCTGCAATACCAATGTAAATATGTTTATTCCTTTATTGACTAGAATTATTAGTTACATCACAGCAGGAGTGTCAAACAAAATTCCCAGGGGGGGCGCAATGTCTGTTATTTTATGTGGTTCCCTTTCAATCAGTAGCCATTTAAGGCCTGGAGAACAAGGAGTGTGGATTCTTTCAGCAATCAACGACTTAAATGAAACCACGGTGAGAACAGCCTGAAAACCAGCAGACACTACGGCCCTCCAGGACAGGAGTTTAACCTTGTTTTTAGACTACTCATTTTGTTGCTATACTTTAGTGAGCGGTAAAAGATATTAGAGCATTCACTTTTTATTTTTTATTTCACATCAGCTTTCTGAAAATCCATCATTATCTTCAAGAACAGCGCACCATTTATGCTGCGAGAGACTGATGTGGGAGGCTGAATAGCCTTCCAAAACCTCTAATTGCTCATCGGAAAACATCATTTCCTGTTACACTCCATGCTAAACTGCAGTTTCCTCAATACGACCCTTAAATATAGTGGTGCCGCCATTCAAAGTAACAAGTTGCAGCTGTGTTCATTCACATAATTAGCATTAGCAAAGATTACACCGCTACGTGAATAAACTGCATTTTTCTCCACCGTCCTCGATGCTAATTAGCAATAGCCTCAGTAAATTAACTCTGAGTTTCATACCCCTGGATCAAATTAGTAGACCCATCTCATCAGCGGAAATTAAGAACAGGGAACAGGATGTTTACCTGTTGAGGTTTCATTTCAGTGTCAAGTCCACCTGAGCATCACACATCGGAATGCACTTCACAGGCAACTGCTGCAGGTAGATCAGCGCTACACAACTCTTCTACTGCGCTCTACACCACCTGATTTCACAAATTAGCTTATCTGAACCAAGCAGGTGAAATAATTAGTGAAATCCGGTGGTGTAGCGCATGGCAGGTGTAAATACCTGCTCCTATCTGGTAGGAGCACAGACACCGCAGCCCACAGGATGTTGAGTTCAGTAGCTCTGAGGCTGACTGTAGACCAGGGATACTCATAGCAGGCCCTCCAGGCCTGTTGAGTGGCTGGTTCATTCTCCCCCTCTGATCAGGATTGACTTAAACCTGGGGCACCAGGTGGGTTAAATCTCTGACCAATCACTGGCATTAATCAAGCAGTTAACTCCCCGGTAGAAAACCAGCAGTACTACTTGCATCAGTACCCCTCTGACAGAATCCAGGGGTCATGAAGTAAAAGCAAAGGCCTGCAAGGTGTATCAGGGGTTTCTTCCACCCATGAACACAGCTGATTTCACTAATTTGTTTTACCTCCTGGCTGAATAATTGTGCCAATTAGCAAATACAGGTGATTGGAACAAAATACTGGGCAGACTTTCTGAACCTTTTCCAACTCTAATCTCCAATCGACCACAGGAACTTAACACGAAGAGGAAACCTAATCGACTAACACCCGGTCTTGCAAGAATAGGGATCTCAAACTCAAATCCTTGAGGGCCGCTGTGTCTGCTGTTTTTTCAGTGATGCCTACACTTAAGTGCTTAATTTAAGTCATTGATTGGCTAAAGAGTCTGCACACCATGTTTTCAGGGCCTAAACTGGCTGCTGATTGAAAGGGGATCAACTGGCCATGGACAGCTGCAGGTTCTGCTGGTTTTCGTTGTTACTCTGCACCCAATTAATCCATTAGAGCTGTTGATTACACATTTAAGTCACCTCACTTGGTTACCCGGGTCTCAACAGGGTGCTGATTTTAAGGCGAAAACAACAACCATCAGACCCAGGAGCACTCCAGGACCAGGGTTGGAAACCACTGGTGTCGGCTTCTCAGATAATCTGCTGGGCATGCTATTGCAGATGTTCCAAAATAAACCCATTCTCCACATCTCTTCCCCCAGTTCTAGACTGGAAATCTGAATATTGACAAAGAGATTTTAACCTCTGAGCCCAGGCGAGAAAACTGTGAAATTACAACTGTTTCAGCTCCGCTGTGAAGTAGCATTGTAGCATATGCATCACAGGAAATGCATTCCTTATTTAAAAGGGAAGAGGCAACTGGGACCCATTCCAAAACCAATCAATGCGACGATGCGTTCAATTCGATGCACTCGGCTTTCAATAATACCATTAAACAGCCCTCAATTTGGGCCAATTTTGAAGAGCGAAATCAAGCGAGACCTACTAAGCTTCCTTCGTATCATGTATTTGCAGAGCGTGAACAAAGTTGACCACATACCTGTGTGTTTTCCTTGGACTGCAAAACACTGATTCACCACCTTCCAGAGAGTTCATTTTGTTTTCCCTGGGAGAAATTGCAGAGGGTAGAGGAAAGGCCATATTACCTCACCATCCAACAGTAATTACAGACTCACCTGTGATGGTCTTTAAGGGGCTGGGAGGTGGGTGTACCTAATGGAGTGTGACGATTGTGCATCAGAATATTGGTTGAGAAGATCATTTAAGGCATTAGGCACAGTTTAGATAGTGTGCAGGCAGCCAATTGTACAAACAAATCTTATGTGTAACAATAACATTATGAGTACACCACAATATTGACTGTGGTGCAAAACATTTACTTTCTTCCTCTGCTAGGTCAACTGACTTTCTGCTCTACTTGAAAAACATGTTTCAGTGAAAATGTTTTCAAAAATATTATTTATATTATTTTTATTGAATGCCCCTTGGAATGAGGTTTAATGGTATAATATATGGTGTGGCCATGATAAGAACAGTGCAGCTGTTGAGCCCTTGAGCAAGGCTTAACCCCACATTGTTCCAGGAAGGATTGTTCCCTGCTTAGTCTAATCAACTGTAACTCGCTTTGGATAAAAGCGTCAGCTAAATAAATAATTATTATTTTCATTTTTTTGGATTTGTTTTGGAGAAGTGGCTTCTATCCAGAGCAACTGCACATAGCTTACGTCTTTTATTTTACAAATACAACCCATTCATATGACTGAACCAGTTCAGGTTAAGTTCAGGCCTGGTTCCCTAAACATTGTACGGCAGTGTCATCCCATTGACCTGTTGAAGTGATCTGTTTTTCCATGCAGAGTGCATTTTGTCTGGAGTGCTGAACTTCTGCCCTCTGTCGAGTCACAACAGGAGCTGCCTCATCAGTAAACCCTCATCAACAAGTTAAAGGTTTAACTGTGCTTAGGCACCAATATGTACAAATGCAATAATACAATATACAATGACATATAATAATAAGAACAATAACATAAGGAAAATGTTGCTAGCTGTAGAAAAATAACAAATGTTTATTGTTTTTACTTGATAGCAAAAAGCTGCTGTACCATTGTCAGACACATTTTAGTCATGTCCAAACAAACAATTATCCTGGGGATTACTATAACATACTCTGATTTCCAGAAAGCCTAGAATACAATTTCAAACTCCCACGAGAGACACAGGCTTAATTACATTATTGAGGTGCACTAAATTTCTTCTTCTTTTTTCTCAAGGAATGGCTTTACAGTAGGTGCCTTTTAACATTACTGCATGTGATATTAACTCATATACTGTAAAAGTAGAAAGAAAATTGGAACATCACAGGGAAAGTGTTTACCTGGACAAAGTATTTTAGCATTTTAAAGTCAGCCTAGTAAGTCTGGTACATTCCTAGGAGGTTAAACTGAACACCCCCCCCCCCCCCTCAGAATTAATTTAAATTATTTAGATGTTTGTTGAAAAATCAATTTAAAATTCTCATTAAATATGCACATTGTATAATAACTGTGGGGTAAACATTTCCAGAGAAGAGCTATAAGTGTTCTTTAGCATATGTGTACCACTTCAGCGGACCACTTGGTGAGATGTTGTAAAGGGCACTTTGCTAATTATGTGCATGAGTATTTATCAGTGTTAATCCCCATTGGAATACAATAAGGAAATAAATGCTCCTGTTGTTTTTAGGTGCAGGATTGTGTTAACTGAAACTCCTGTGTGCACATGTGTAAGCTTTGCTGATTTTCTCGTTTCTTGGCTGGAAATACCGAGGAGAATTTTTTTTTATGGATAAAAAATTAGTATTATTTTTCTGTGTGCTGAGGAACGCTGCTCGCAACTTCAGATGCTGCTTCCATTCTTACAGTCTTTCCTCAAAAGAGTGAGGTATTCAGCCTTAACAAAACAAATCTTGACAGGCTGAAAATAACAGGAAGATGACTTGGTTGACAAGGACTATGCCATCAGCAGAATATTAGACATTTATGAAAATGTCTCTCTCCCAATCGTCATTTACCAAAACACTCGCATTAGCAGAAAATGTTTCTAAAAGAAACCCTGTGATTCCATATTAGAAGCATGTTTAGTTCAAGGGGTCTTTGTCGGGCAAAATGATTCTTTGTCTGGGAGCTTTCACACTTGACACCTATGATAGAGGGTTCAATAAAGAACTAATAAAGGGTTCCTCTATGGAGACAAGCCAAAGAACACTTTATTTCAAAGTGTACAGAGTCAGAATCTTGGCTGCTTTTGATGCTAGCAAATGCCATCTCACTCCCATTTCCGACAGACAAAAAAGATGTTAACTGGCAAACTCTCCGTTGTCTCCGCCTGCTCTGCTAACTTCCTTGTTCTTTAATTGAAAGCGATTTGCTTTTGCATGATTTATGCAATAATATGGGCCATAAATTGGCTCGCTGAATAATGCAACCTCGACACGTATTTCAACACGTGTCAAACGTCGCCCTGTGGAAGGAGGGGCGGGGGTGGCGAGTGTGGGGGTTGGGGTGGAGGGGGTGACCCCCTTCCTGCTACCGATGACTGATAAAAGTCCTGGGGTGTGTGCGTGTGGAGCCGTTTGGAGGTGAACTCTCCATTAGCTCTAAGAGGGTGGAGACTCTGGGCAAAGAAAGGGAAGAGGGGGGTCAGCCTGGTGTTGGCCGTGAGCGAGCTCTCAATCCTCCGGATTGCAGGATGGACTGTCAAACCCTAATTGTCCCGTCTATTGCTTAGTCCCCACCACTAAACGGCCAAATCCATCAAATCAGCGATTTGACTCCAGAGGAGGGGAAAAGGAAGGGTTCCAAGGCTGCCGTTGTTAAACATCCATCATTCCAAACAACCTATGATTACAATCTGACATTCTGCGGGTCAGCGTGGTGCATTTTCCGTAGTACCCCCCCTCCCCTCCCCCAAACCTTTAATGTACCCCTCCAAACCTTCAATTTTGGCAGCAGCTATGCAGTACATAGAGAGGAAAATACAAAAACAAACTGTCCAACAGCCAGCAGATCCTTCAGTGCTCTGAGGAGACAGCAGCTTTGTGAAACACATTGAGAACACAGCCAAGGAAGGATGCAGCCAAGTTGAGGTAATGGGAAAAATGGCGTATAACCAGGAAAAGGTTAAGAAGTCAATCTGCGGTTTCTTCTGACTGATGGTATCTCCCGCCCAACGCTATCTCCCCGCACCTTGCCCCACGATGAGCATCTCACATCCGCATCTGTATTCTCTCGCTGTCTATTCATGATTGTGTATCCAGGCAACTGACTGCTGTCTGGTGATAGGGGGAGTCTGTCTGTGCTGACCAATCGGATGGCACAGTGGCAGAGAGGGGAGGGGCCGCCTGGCTCGGAGGCAGGGCATCAAAGACGGATGACAGGCCGAGAGAGCAGGGGGTCCCGTCCACTCACTCGTCTGACACCAAGAGCATGTCCCGAAGGTTTTCTCCATTTCTCCACCCATTCAGACACACACTCCCTGTGGCATTTGGGGGTTAGGTGTCTTGCTCATGGATACTTCAACACACCCAGGTCAGCGGATCGAACCGACAAGAGCCAGGGGACTCTTACCGCCTGAGCTAATGTCGTTCCGAATGTCATTATGTGTCATCAAAACACAACAAGAAATCATCTAGATATGACAATAAGTATAATGTTTAAAAAAATAAAGATACTAATTCCAGTTGTTGAGGGAATGTTTTCTTGACTGTGGTAGTGTTGGAAGTGTAGAACACCACTGTTCACCAGTGGCAGAACATCCTTGGTTTTTTTTATTTGCCAATGACAAGTGTGTTGTAAGGAAGATGGTTTGCGGTTACATAAGATAACTAAATAATGGACACCTGTACATATTTAGCCCCAAAATGCCACAAATCTATTTCTGTTCCTAATCACAGTCTCTGATTCTTTTCCCGGCCAAAGTTGTGAACCAGAATTAACCTCTACAAGGTCAGCGCTGGAGGAGTGAAATTGGGGTTGCACAGTTTAAGTCCTTATACTCTCTATGTAATTGAGTTTTGACGCTGATGTAATCGTTGGTGGAGATGGAAAAAGAAGGAGCATGAGAAACAGAGATGGGAGGAGTTGGGGTAGTCCTGGTTGGTACCGGGAGTGTGCCCCATGGGAAATCTTTTTACTAATCATCACTATGGCGATTAGGGACATTTCAGCTCCCAAGGGGAAAGCTAGCTGAACACTTCTCTACCATTTCTTTCCAAAACTAAAGAACCAAAACCATCTGCTCAAGCAGCACCTATTCCCTCCCTCCCTCTCTCCCCTCACCATCCCTCCCTCTCCCTCCCTCTCTCCCTCACCATCCCTCCCTCTCTCCCTCACCATCCTTCCCTCTCTCTCTCCCTCTCTCCCTCACCCGCTCCCTGCCCCTCTCTTCCCCTCACTCTCTCTCCCTCTATTTCCCATCTCTCTCCCTGCCCCTACCCCTACCCCTGCCCCCACCCCTACCCCTACCTCCGCCCCCACCCCTACCTCCGCCCCTACCCCTACCCCCACCCCTGCCCCCACCCCTACCTCCGCCCCTACCCCTACCTCCGCCCCCACCCCTACCTCCGCCCCTACCCCTACCCCTACCCCTGCCCCCACCCCTACCCCTACCCCCACCCCTCCCCCACCCCTACCTCCGCCCCCACCCCTACCTCCGCCCCCACCCCCACCCCTACCCCTACCCCTACCCCTACCTCTCTCTCTCTCTCTCTCTCTCTCTCTCTCTCTGTATCTCTCTCTCTCTCTCTGTATCTCTCTCTCACTGACAAAGTATTGCCCCTGATTATGCGTGTCTGTCTAAATGTGGTTGGCAATATCATTAATCATTGAGAAAAATGTGATTGGTTTATTATGCTCAGGGTCAAAGTGCAGAGAGTATAGCTGCATTAAGAACTTTGTTCTTCAGAATAATAGTACCCAGGTAACTCCCCACAGTCAGATGCTGTCCTGCAAATTAAACGTTCACACATTAATGAAAATGTAGTGTCACCACTCCAACACCCTCAGGGAGCAAATGCTGGAATCTTGATGTCTACAGGGGCAGAAATCTAGGTTGAGAAACATTTTCACATAAATGGGTTATGTTATCCACAATCGATCTCAAGTTTTAACCAGATGCAGCCTGGCTACTTACAGCTGGGTTTTACTGAGACGCATTTAACTGAAGTTTCACCACAAAAATATTCACTGGGATATATCCTTGGACCAGAAACAGTTAAACCAGGAGCAATTGTGAACTATTATATATTTACTTATTATATATTTATTAATAAATATAATTTGAATATACATTTACATTTTAGGTGACTTGTGGTGTGTATAATCTACCAGAGTGTAGTGATACTTTACACTAACCATTAATCGTATACCAATGTCTACTTTATTTCTTTTTTGTTTGCCGGTTAACCCATATTTGATTAAAGACTAGAAATATTGACCAGAGTTCATTCTGTTTGGTGTAGAAAGAAATGCTTTGTGACTATTGACTAAAAAGTAGTACGTTAATTGGCCAATATGAAAAATGTGAACAGATTTGTCATCAGCTCAGCGAGCTCAACAAGTCTACAAAAGTTCAAAACTTCCATTACATGGGGCTTAATTACTTATTACTTTTAATGCTTGTATTTCCATGCACATATTTCTGAACTATGTTGCATGTTATGGAAACTATGATGAAACCCATACATCTTTAAGCAGCATATTGTTTGAGACAGAGTTGAGTAAATGCCTTTATGTTTTGTTTTTGCATATGAAGACAAGTCTGTGTTCAGCTGAAAGTTCAATCAAACCTAATTAAGCAAAATCAGATGGAACAATAAACCAGCATACACAAGTGTGCTGGAGGGTAATTATTTGAGTGAAAATTAATTCTCATGCAGCACACATTTGGAGCTATGCTGGGATTAGCTGGATAGCTTATCTAACTGATGAAGATAAAACTGAAAATGCACATTTTATTGCCACTTCCCCGGACTGATAACTTCATACTTAATTCAATTTGTTTTCATGATATGGATTCGGAAATCACGCTACATGGCTTAGGTTACATTACACACCATTACCAATAAATATACACAATGTCTAAAGTTTTTATTTTGTCTTTTTTTGTTTGATACATTTCCCATGTGTGTACCCACACTGTGCTGCTGTAAGTCAATCGCATTACAGGTATGGTATAAACTGCTTGACAACTGTATAACATGTAAAACATAACCAGATATTCTTTCCTGTTCTCAATAAAATTAATTTCATTATATCTGAAACTGATGAGTACTGGGCGGCTAGATTATTTTAAACCTACAAATTGTGCATCTTTATGGATGCAACCCAATATTCAATATTATTTTTGTAATAACAGACCATTAAGTTACCAATTCTATGCACAGTACAATGACAACATTCAAGACACATTTTAAATGCAACTTCAACAGTTTGCTGAGAAAGTGTAATGGTCACATTAATTAATGTATGCTGTGTATGTCTGTATGATCAAACTGGAAAGAATAAATAAAGATTGAAAAAAAAGACCCAAAATTGAAAGGTAGTATAGAGGGCGTTAAAAGGACAAGGCAATGAGCAAAAAATAAAAACGTGAGAAAAGCTTTGCACAAAAGAACGGCTAATCTATCCAGGCCCAACGTTCAGCGGCATACATTTTAATTCCTCCATAAACAAGAGCTGTGCAGCACAATATTTCAACACCTTTTATCTCCTGATCCCAAGAGCTAGAAAGACCATTTTCCAACAGATAGACAGCAAGTGACATCCCTCATCGAGCTCACGGTTTGAGCCCTACGAAATCCTCACCGGGGCTTTTGGAGTTTCACTCCCCGGCGAAGATGGCTATGTTGCCGTGACTACAGCGGTCCTCTAATCTAAGGGGACCCGGTGCTCTCCAGGTGAGGTTTGAGTGACGGGCGCTGGAGGAACGGGAACACTGCGACCCTGAGCATTAGTGCTGTCTTTACCAGGGCCCGGTACACGACCGAGTCTGAGACACCCGTTTAGTGCAGAAAGAGGATTAAGGACAGGGGTTGACATAAGTGGTACGCATGCAGGGTAAAATATTAAAACACATGGCAATTTTCTGTCGTAAGAAAAGCATACCCAAAAATAGAAGTGCACTTAAAGTAAAATAGTAAAATACAGTAAACGGTAAAATACAAAGTAAAATTGTCTGGCATTTGACTCTTTTGGCCTTGAATACTGATTAAGGACTCCTGGGACTACTGGACTACTGAATGGTAAAATGGTGCTGGATAAAGTACAGAACACTTTTTATTCTCAAAGAAGAAGATCGACACGCCTTCTTCAATCTCAGCCGTCTCCAGTCCTGGACCATGACTCTGAGGCGATCCTCCCTGGCGAGTCCCTCCCCCCACCCTCAGAGCGCCGGCCCAAAGATGACACTCCCTCATGCACCGCCCATACTCGGATCTGGCAGTTTGCGCCCCGGTCTTCAGTTTTTCAGCATGTTTGTGTTCCATAGGAAGTGTTTTGTGCTGCTGTCTGGGCCAGGACCTTTTAAAAGTAGTCTCAGTGGGAATCTCTCCTGACAAAAGAGAGAAAAAAGTCTAAATGAATGGCTAAGAAAGTCATTGGTTAGTCCAGTCGAACAGCTGCATTTGACTGACCGCACGTGAACGAACACTGAATTGAGATATACTGGAGTTCTCCAGCCACGGGTCTTCCAGCACTTTCTGTTCATGCTGACAAATGAGCCAAACATGCCTTGTTAGACACGTCGCAATCAGATGCGTCTGACTGGAGGTGCTGTGATACCAGCAAGCAAAGTAGCAAGGTTTTATATCCAAACGTGAACGGGTTTTAGAAGAAGTCCTCAGACATTAAATGGCTTCTGCCAGGAAAATCCCCAGGCCTTGCAAAGATTTAGTCACACTTTTGAAAATAATTGAATTCCCCATTTTTAAAACCCTATTCCTCCTTCCATGGAATGTTGAATTACTTCCTCGAACAGCCCTGCTCCTCGCCACAGATATATTGCAGCAAAGGCATCTTTTATCCTCAACAAAGGGTGGGGGGGGGGAAAGAAAAAGAAAAGGAATCCAGATGAATGCATCTCATCTCGGCCGGCCAGGATTGTGAGCCGCATGAAAAATGGAGGTTCATGTATGGAGAATGTTCTTCCATCATCATAAGTGCTGGCTGAACACAGTCGCAGCTCTTGCAGCGGGTAGGACGTGTAAACATCCATACTGTTGTCTCAGCAACAGCAGCAGGCAGGCCTGGGGGACACCCCCAGCCACAGAAAAACCATTTTATTGGGTGAAATGGGACCATTATTTCTTGTGGAAACATTTGAATTAGGCAGTCCTCATAGACTAAAGCTACTGTTTTATATAACAAGCCCCATGGTGGCAGTAATTACTAATAGTAAACAATGCTCTAATTTTGCTATGGGGACCGAGGCAGGGATGCCCTCTCTCCCCTTTAAGCCTCTCAGCCAGCTGCTAGCATCAGTTCTCAGGCAGAATCCAGTTATACTTTATCCCTTAGTCAAATAGGTTTTTTTGGAATGTTTTTTTCCCAAAAAAATTCTAAGTCAGTGTTCTAGAACTCTGCTTTCAATCACCAGTTACATCAGCATGAGAATATTTAGTTGAGAACATTCTAATCACCTATTTGTGATATTACACTTCAAAGGGTTTCTTATACTAATTACATCTATAAATTATTTTTTTAAACCCTATAAAAAATGTAATACTATGTTGTTGAATTTTATCTTCCTCAAAAAGCTGAAACAGGGATGGACAAAAATACATTCAAATAATAATAATAAACCACAAAATACTGCAACCAAAACATTTATCAAAATGAAATACAGTATATTGTATTTTTAAAATGCAATATACAATGGGCCAGTTTGCAATTTTACATTAATTAATTCAGCAGTTGGCTGTTACAGCTCTCTGATTATGTGGTTAATGTTGTTAAATGTGATCCTGCCTTTCTTATATCATGTCCTAATTTACAGGTTAAAGCATTTATGTAACCCAAAACAATCTGTGCTCAGTCTGTGGGTCCACCCAGTTCACTTCTTGCCTTTTGCTTTTTGCCTTCATGACATTTCATGACTTTCACATAGAATCAGAAAGGAACTCTCCACCAATCACTGGGCACATTGGTAACTACAAACAGAACAAAGCCAGCCCAAACGTATATACAAATGACCTTCAGGGTTATCCTTCATAAAAATGGAATGAAAGTAGTCCTTTTCTGAACAGAATCTCACGTAGTGCACACTTTACTTTCCTCAAGTACTCAACTTTAAAATAACCCACTCATAGCCTACCAGTTTACGACACAAAGTCTAGAAGTAGTTCATAAATTATGTACTAAAAGTATTGTTCCAGGAAATACTTTAAATATACTTACTATGGGGCAATTTCGTTTTATAATGTACTTACAGTATAATTAAAAAATGTGTAAGTATGCTTAAAAACATTTTTTGAACTATAAAATGTGACCAGTAAACCGTAAGAGACTAGTAAAAAAAGTGGTCAAAACCTTTGGTCTGCAACAAGGAAACATTTATAGATTTTTTTGTTTCAGTTTTTGCAAGAGATACCATTTTATTATGGAGTTCTCAAAATGTCAAAACAAAGCAAAATGTGGAGTGCTGTTTTATACCTGCCTTGTTCAGGTACGAGTGGTGCTTCTGACCCCTCTCTCCATCAGAGTGACTGCACGAGCGGGTTAGCTCCACCTCTGTATGTCTGACTGTGAAGTTTATATGCTGCAGTCCAAAGGGTTTTCTTTTGTTTTCTGTCCGTGCTGACACTACTTGACACAACAAAAGCTCCTCACTCTGCAGAGGAACTACAAATACATACACAAGCAGAGGTGGAAAATCCAGCTTCAAAAAGCAAAAGCCCTCCCCACTATCCCAAACACCTGGATTTGCTAATGAGCATAATGAATCAGCCAGAGGATAGAACTAATTAGTGAAATCAGCTGGAATAAATACATACATTTATTGTCTGACCACTGAACTTTCCATCTCTGTACACAAGTGAATGAGCAATGGTCAGGTACAGAGAAGATAAAGATGCACAAAGTGTGTAAATTCAATGAAGAAATAATCAATGAAATCAATGAAATAATGAAAGGTAATTAAAGTTAATGAAATGGAATTAAAAGAACAGAGCACGTGTGCACTAAGCAGCCATAATGTACTGAAACACAAAGGCAGGCAACTTTAATAAACACTGACAATAGCAGGAACATTGTGTCAGCAATGTCTTCCTTTGCTACTTAGTCTGATTACCATTTTATTCAGCTCCTGTTGTACAATGACTACATAGACCACACAACACCTATCAATGTATGCTCCCAATACATTAAATAATTAAATTGCATTTTAGAGAGAGGGAGAGACATAGAGACAAAGAGACAGAGAGAGATGAGACAAATGTATTGATCCCTGGTGGGAAATTGAATTGCCAAGAATAGGCAAGTATACCAATTCTAGCTCAATTCAGTAAAGCTGTGATTAAGTCTTAAGCCAGAAGTGAGGCCTGATTACAAAACATAATAAAGAAAATCAGGATGAAAATATAAACGTGCTAGAACAGTGGTCCTGGTGGTGGAGAGCCGCAGGGTGGACTGGCTTTTGTTGGGCTGGCTTTTTTTGATTGGTCAATTAAAGCAGATGATTATTGTTAACTAATCTCTCTGGTTTCTTGTGTCTGAACTGGTTGCTGATATTAAGACGAAAGCAAAAACCAGCTCATCCAGCGGCGTGAGGACCACTGTGCTAGAAGATCAAGATGCAAGTGTAACATGAAAGTGCTACCATGTGCTACAGTTCCAGTCTTGCTTTAGGAAGTATTGGAACAGAGCATTCCCACAATTTGCTTGCCTGACCTCCACAGTTGAAAGTATTTCACCTACAAGACCCTTGTGAGAGAGACGGAGGTAGTCACATGATCCCCACATAGCCTTTACACTACCCACTCAGACAAAAAGTGTTCTTTGGCTTGCCTCTATAGAGGAACCGTTTTAAGTCTTTATAGGTGTGAAGTGTGAAAACTCCCAGACAAAGTACCGTTTTTCCAAACGGAGACCTAGATAGGGTTGTTCCATGGAATTACAGCGGGTGAGTCCAGGAGGAAACTTGGGGCCGTTTTGTAAGGTGTACAGACTGATTGGGGTGGAGAGGGTTGGGAGGTGAAGAAGATAGGAAAGTGCAGCTCAACCTAATTACATTTAAGCTCTGTGTGGCTCACCTGTTCCCAAGGACAATTTGGCAAGCATTTTCCCGTTAGTGGATGCCGGCTTGCTTTGGAAGACAGCCCAGACTCAAACAGAGGCTCAGAAACACCGAGCCGAATCCATAATAGTAAGAGGCACCATGGGACTGAACCTTTTAATGAAGACTGTTATCTCGTTTTTATTTTCCCCTCATTCCCTAAATAGGCAGAATATTTGTGAGTAGGAGTGGTAAGTATCAGCATGTAACAAGGACATCTACTGCTCAGGACTTCTAGGGGAGAGTAGCTCTCTTCAAAACTCTTTCTTTTTTTTTAGTTTGTTCTTCTTTGCCATTCTCTGTTTTCCTTTGTAAACTCCAATCTACTGGACTATAGTGGCAGGAAATGTGTGCAAATGGAGCCCCGGTAGTTCATCTCGGCTCTTGAAGCAGCATCCTCCACCCACTCCACCCCCTGGGCTGCTTTTTTCAGACTAAATGAAAACAGCTGAACTACGTGCCACGTCTCCCACCATCAAAGTAAACACACGGCAGCCCCGGATCGCTCTGCATAATGTACGCTAGGGGTTCCGTTTATGCACTCAGCACGAGACTCCAGCCTCTGATCAATCTTTTATCAACGGTGTAAAAGCTTTACCCCCACCTGCCCCACCCCAGCGGAGAATATGAAAGCTCAATCAAAAGAAGCCTCTCTTTTTTTTCTCCTGTTTTATTTCCCCCATCGCTCCAGAGGAGGTGCTACATGGAGAAAAAAGGCCCAACTCCTGGTGTTTAAGGTCTGCCGCAGGTTCAGTGCTTCAGTTATAATGCAGGACTGGTGCTCTCCTCCGCTCGCTCAATCGCTTTGCGTGTTTAGCGTGTCTGGCCTCGGTACATGTGTCAGGCTGACTCACAGGGTGCGTCAAGAGTTTGACACCGCAGGACAGGACATGTTTTTTTTCTTTCAGCTAGCCCTCCGAGGTCAGCGACCCCAGCCAGCCTCGTTAATTGCTGTTACATAAAATGGCCGCCAATACCTCAACTTCGTCGGCCTCGACATTCCTCGCTGCCTCCCCATTATGAGCGGCTGAAAGGAAGGGAATTCAGTAGAAAGGAGGGAGCAGTGGGCAGCCAGACAGGCATGTCTTCCACAGAACAGCCTGTCCCCTGCCCCCAATCCTCCCGAGGAGTCCACATTTCAATTCCACCGTGCGGTAAATAAAAAACGGCCCTGCAGAACGAGCACTTCTGCACATCTGCAGATCCATATAAAATAACTACAGAACTCTAATTTCCTCCTCATGCTTCAATGCATAAAGGTTTGTGATCCACTGATATGACCAAGGAAGAGCCACATAAATGCATTTTGAACGAGTAGCTGTTTAGTGACAGATTGAGGGAGCTGCTTTGGATTGGGCCATCAAATGACCCACAGTTACAATTAGTGACTAAGCATGCAAGTTCACAGGGGAGATTACCCAAGCGATAAGATATTAGAAGATATACTCTCTTGAACTCTGTGGTGTAATTAGACCTTTCTTAGCAGTGGGCAGCCACGTTGCAGCACCCAGGGAGCAATGTGGGGTTAAGGGCCTTGCTCAAGGGCCCAACAGCTGTGCAGATCTTATGGTGGCTACACCGGGGCTTGAACCTCCTTGTAGCCACAATGCTACAGGCTGCCCATACTTTGCTCAAGAACATTGTCTTACTGTTGCAGAGGATTCTGTTAGTTGTAACAGGAATACAAGGTTACGGAAATGGCACAAAATGGCAAACAAACCATGTTGCTATTGCACTAATGTGTTCAGAGCATACAGCATCACTGCAGAGGAATGGTCCACGCTGCTGTGCCCACACAAACTGGCAGCAGGAAGCGCGCTAAGATCTTAACTGCAGCCTGCACTCTCAGAAATAAACACAGCAGAGGTAAACTTCTGTTCTTCAATGATCAAATTTCCCAAATGTGCCTTGAAAGTGCAGCAATCCTCTCTTTGGGTACAAATGAATACGTCCAAGCAAAAAAGGTACAAATTCGTAATGTATGGCATTTGTACCTTTTCTAGGCACTTTGTACCTTCATTTCTGAGAGTACATCATCAACCTCACAAGCCTTTATCACAGTCATGTTTCAGAGGTTTCTGAACTCCCTAACCTGGTCCTGGCTGGCACAAAATGTTCTCACAGTGTTGCTGGAATGTTTTGTCAACGGTCTAACATTGTCACTATATGATAGAAGCATTGTGAGAACGTGTTGTGTTACAGTAGCTGGGGTAGTTCTGCATACCTGTTTTCTGTAGGGATGACAGAACAAAGAATGGCAATGTACTGCAAATAGCAATGGTGGGAGACAAGGTGAGGTGGGGGGGGGGGGGGTTGACTTGGCGGGCACAACTAAATTTGCAAAAGTGAACTATCCATTCCAGTGGGGCTTTGTTCTCGGATCTTGATCGGATCACAAGGCGCGGTGAGCACAGATCGGACAGGCTCACCGGTCTGTGACTAAGAAATGACCCATGTGCTCGAGGGTTGTTTTCCTCCAAAGTCAAGTGTCTTGAATTCATGTGAAGATTATTTGTCATATGCACAGAAATACTCAGGGTACAAAGTACAATGAAATGCTCACTGCAGATACATTCTTGGCATAAAACAGTGCAAAAACAACAGGTAATATACCCAAGTAGTGACCGGGCAGAAACCAAATTAAATAGAAAAACAAAGATAGAATTTCAGTACAATAATATCATTTAAATACAAAGATACAAAAATACGAATAGTGCGCAGTTAGCGTGCAGTTTACTAGTTGTGCCGATAGCCACAGAGGTAGGCTGGATGCAGTGACGGAGAAACGGATGCCGAAATCGTTAGCGAGGCCTTCACCCATCCTCCTCCTGGACGGCTCAATAAAGACAGCTCCTGCGGTGGCCCTGTCAGCTGTATTGACCTCAGAACTGTACAATTCACAAAGAGGAAACCCAAGAATATGCACCTGTTCCCACTAACGCAGGTGACCTATCTTCCAAATGTACCAATCTCTTCCTATTCCTGATTATTCATCAAACAATTTTAGTCTTATATTAAGATATTAAAATCACACATTTATTTGACTTCACTTCACTCTGAAAAATAATATTTGCTAAATAAAACATAAATATTGCCAATGAGGTAAGAGAGTTTGACTCAGATCAATATTTGCCAATGGGCTAAGAACATGGAAATCAGTAACTTAAAACAAGCCGATATTTTCAACAAGAGGAAAGAAGACTAAGAAACTTGCTAAGACAGATTTATTTTATGCAGTGAACATAAACTTCTGCTGCTGTAGCCTATCCACTTAGAGGTTTGAACCTTGATGCATTGTGTGTTCAGAGATGCTCTGCTGCATACGACTGTTATAATGTGTGGTTATTTGCATAACTGTCACCTTCCTGTCAGCTTCGACCAGTCTGGCCCTGGTCTCTCTCATTACCTATGCATTTCTGCCTGTTCACAGGGTTTTTTTGGGGTTTTTTTCTGCAAAATCTAAAGATTGTTGTGTGAAAATCGCAGGAGATCAGCAGATTCTGAGATACCCAAACCACCTTTCTGGCACCAACAATCTTTCCACGGTCAAAGTCATGTCGATCACATTTATTCCCCATTCTGACATTTGGTCTGAAAAACAGCTGAACCTCTTGACCATGTCTGCATGCTTTTATGCATGCAGTTGCTGCCACATGATTGGCTGATGAAAGATTTAAGTTTATTACACATACAATTCATGATTGCATCAATTAATTGTCTATCAATTTAGAAAATGAATAATAAAAAAGTTCTGCAATAAAATATTTGAAACAATGTTGCAAAGTCACGTCGATCACAACAGGCATATTTGTCAGGGATACAGGTAAAAATCATATTAACCCATACACCTCTGCCTCCTTTCAAGAAAACCGCTGAACTTTCTCCGCCCGTCCTGTAAACATCCTTTAAGGACCTGAAACGACCTCCCTCTGGTCTATTCAGCGAAGGCCTTTCTCAGTAAAGTTGTTTATTCCATGTGACTCCCCGTCAAGGCCCTGCTGAAACTGCAGAACTCCAGCCCAGAATCCCCTCCGACAGTTCAGGACAGAGCAGGGAGAGGCCTGCTGTCTGAGCTCCAGCTCTATCCCTGGTCCTGTCACACCTACCAAAAATCCTACCCCCAGCCTCCAATTCCTGCTACGCATGACCTGGTTTGTCCTCCAAGATGCTCTCCCGTATTACCTATGAGTTCCAGTGGTCAGCAGAGGCTGGGGCTCATTCCAATCACTAATTTTTCTCCCCTTTTTTATTTTCCTTGCCCCTCTTTCTAATCCTAGCTCCGCCGTTTGGAAGAGAGTAGAAAAAGATGGAAAAATGGAGAAAACGTGAATTAGGCAAATAGATTGTCCTTTCTCCTTCAAACATCAGCTTGAAGCCATTTCAGTTACAGCCATGTCAGTTACAGACATGGCAGGTGTGTGGCAGATGTGTGGCAGATGGGGAGAGGCGGAGCCACAGGTCGATCATTTATACGTCAGGTTTAAAAAATAAAAAATACTTCCACAAAGGATGTGCTCATGCTAATTTGCTCAAAGGCATTCCCATAGCTCCGAGAATGAACATTTAAGAAGTTGGAATGTCCTTAAAGAGGATGGACCTCAAAATGATTTCCGGGTCTCAGGCAAGGAAAATAAAAAAGAGCAGAATGGAATGACCCCCTGGTGTTAGACCATCTTAAGATGGCTGCTTTTGCTTCCAGATGCCTTTGGGGGAAAAGTGACAGTATTTCGGGGAGTGAGCCCCCCCTGGATCAGCAGAGCAGACAGGACAAGGATAACGGGTTTTATCGGCGAGAAATCGGGTCCGGGAGATGAAAGATGCAAGTGGGACCGCCGGGCTTATCTTAGATTGACAGCATGACTTCCGAGAAGGACTCTCGGGAAGAAGCAAGCCAAGGGCTGGGATTTATCGCTTAATATTACAGAGACATTCGCTCAGTCAATAACATATCATTCCACGGCACACTAAAGCATAACTGCTTTCAGCAGTCAAAGGGGTCAGACAGGGGCTGCACTGCAAAAAAATTGCGATAATCTTACTTTTTTTAGTCTTTTATTTACACTTAATCTTATTTCTATTACGTTTTGCTAAATAAGACAAAATTCGTCATTGAGGTGAAACAGTTTCATTTCCATTTGTCAATGGGGTATGACAATTTCACTTGGCACGCAAAAAGTAACTTATAAACAAGCTAATATTTTCTCTCAAGCTAATACTTGAGATAGAAAGAAAATGACACCTCATTACAAGACTAAAATGCATGTTAAGATTCAAATCACACATTTATTTAAATTATTGGCTAAATAAAACAAATGTTGCCAATGAGGGAAGAGAGTTTGACTCAATTCAATATTTGCCAATGGGCTGAGAACATTTGGCAAGGAAATCACTAACTTAACACAAGCTAATATTTTAAACTTGAGAAAAAAAAAGAGAACATAAGTCTTATTGCAAGACTAAAACATTTGTTAAGACAGATTTTTTTTCTGCTGTGAACATATTTGGTTCACTATTCCATCAAGAAATTGTGTATCAATAAAACCTTTTTTAAATAGTAAAATTAAGAATAATTGTAAAAAGAATTTAAATAGCAATATTATTATTTTTAAAACAATGTTGCAATAACATTCAGCATATTTGCCAGGGATACATGTAAAACATTGTATTAACCCATAGGCACTTGCCTCTTCCTCAGTCCATGCTGTAAACATCCTATAACCATTTGAAACGACCTCCCTCTGGTCTGTTCAGCAAAGATACAGGCTTTTTTGCTGTGCAGGGGAGGATTAGAAGGAGGCAATAAGGTAGCTATTGTATTTGGACACATTACAGCTTTTATTTTTACACTATTAGTCTATTACTGCAGACTGAAAAAGGGTATCACAGATGCATAAAGGTGACAAAAAACAAATTAGCAGAAATACTAAAGAAAAACAATTATGCACACACAGATTGTGCACACACATACAAACCATTATTGATGATGATGATAATAATCCTAACAATAATGCAATGTTTTTGGGTAATGCACCTGTGTTCAGGGCTCTGGGGTGGTTGATAATGTACCTGTGTTCAGGGTTGGGGTGGTTGTTTTGGGTAATGCATCTGTGTTCAGGGTTGGGCTGGTTGTTTTGGGTAATGCATCTGTGTTCAGGGCCGGGATGGTTGTTTTTGGTAATGCGTCTGTGTTCGGGGGTGGGGTGGTTGTTTTGGGTAATGCGTCTGTGTTCAGGGATCTGGGGTGGTTGTTTTGGGTAATGCATCTGTGTTCAGGGCCGGGATGGTTGTTTTGGGTAATGCATCTGTGTTCGGGGGTGGGGTGGTTGTTTTGGGAAATGTGTCTGTGTTCAGGGCTCTGGGGTGGTTGTTTTGGGTAATGCACCTGTGTTCATGGCTGAGGTGGTAGTTTTAAGGCAGTGTGCAGGCAGCTCAGGAGAAATGTGATTTCAGCCACCCATCGCTCTTCTGGTACTGCTCACACACACTCACACACACACACACACACACACACACACACACACACTCACACACACACACACACACACACACACTCACACACGCACACACTCACACACACACACACACACACACACACTCACACACACACACACACACACTCATACACACACACACACACTCACACACACTCACACACACACACACACGCACACACGCACACACTCACACACACACACACACACACACACACACTCACACACGCACACACTCACACACACACACACACACACGAACACACTCACACACGAACACACACACACCTCCATCTTCTGATACCAAACAAGCTCCCTAGCAACCCGTTGCTATTAGATACTGCTGGGCCTGTCACCATGGTTGCAGATTCTCACTCACTCCCCCACTCTTACTCTGAGCGCTCTCTCCCACTATCACATTAAAAACGAAACGCCTCACAATTAGGACTGTGGCTTAACAAAACAGACAAACACAACGTCACCCCGGTGAGAAGACTAGAAGAACCAAACATTTACACGACACCAAGGTCCTTAGCCCTGTCCACCTGTCGTTTCTCTCTCTTGAGCAGATCTCAAATAACCCAAACTCAGTACCCCCCCCATCCAACAGCACTTATGTTTTCAATTGCTGGCATGCCAGTGTAGCAGCTCTCGAAAGCACAATCTCATAATAGCTGCGCTTAGAGACACATACACGAACATACGCACACATGCACTCACAAACACACGCACACAAACACATAGAGATAACGTACTCCAACAGATACTATGTGTCTCCCTATCAGTCATTCAGGAGAATAAAGGTATACAGCACTTAAAAACACGACTGCTGCAGAGTGCAAGAGCGATGCTTTAAACAGCCTCGGAGAAACCGTCCTGGAGGGAGAGACCGGCCGAGAGGGAGACCGCAGCAAGGGAATCGTCATCTCCGCAGCAACGTGTGTCTGCGAGCAGCTCGCCGTGGAAACATCATGCAAAGACTGCCGCGGGAGAGTCGTTTCAACACCGTGATGTCAGGTTCATGACTGATGTAATGATGAAAGAGAAAGATGTAAAAAATAAAAACAGCCAGAGATGTACGACAGCCGTCAGACGGAACGGCCATTATTAAGTCATTAAGGCAAAGCTCTCCAACGGCATTTCAACGCCTCGGGTTCGAGCTGCCCTCATGTGACAGGGTTTAAGAAGGAGTAAAACACAGAGCTATGACTCACTGTTAGCATTACCATCAATCGTTCTGCAGTGCAGCATAAACAAACACTCAAACACAGTACCCAGCTGCAGACACACGTTCTTAACAGGCAGGAGAGACGTGGGGGAAAGGAGAACATATAAATAGCCAAAAACAATATTGAATGCTTACTTACTTTATTAATTTGAATTATTCAAATTGCCCATTTCGGCTACATGCTGGGTGCCAATGCTTGGGGTTTCTTCTTCAAGTAAATAGTTTAAACTAACCTGTTCTTGAAGAGCTACTGCCCTGTAAGTTTCTAGCTCCAACCATAACAAAGCATAACCTCATTCAACAGCTAGAGATCTCCTTGAGCTGCTAATTAGTAGATTCCGGTATGCCACATTAGGGAACCAGGAAAGGGTTGGTTAGCATTGATTTAACCCTACTTTGGCACACCTGATTTTACTAATTAGCAGCTCAATGACATCTCTTGCTGTTGAATGCGCTGGCTTTGGTAGGGTTGGAGTGAAGGCCTACAGCGTGGATCATAAAATCGCTGTCCTTGAGGGCCGAAAACTGCTAGTTTTCCACCCTCCCTTTTCCTGGGAGTCAGGTGTGAAACAGTTTGGCCAATCAAAGCACTAATCGTTCAGCTAATTACCTGGGAGAAAAGAAAACCAGGGCTGGATTTGGATTTGAGGTCCAGATCTGATGGCCGACAGGATAGTAGATCTCCAGAAACAGGGTTGGGCAGCCCTGCTGTAGCTGGAGAATTAGGTGCGCTTTGTTAGGGTTGGGTTAAAAACATACAGGATGGTAGATCTCCAGGAACAGGGTTGGGCAGCACATTTTTAAAATGTTTTTATTGAATGTTCTTAGCAATGTAAATATAGTTTATATTTAGATTTATATTCATAATTATACATTTCTCTGTGAGAAATACATCTAAGAAATACACACATTCTGGCATGTAACGCTACTATAAAAAATTGGATTGTTTTTATTTCTTTTTAATTGACTTGTAATGATGTGATAACTCTCACTTCACATCATGGGGGACTAGAAAATAATAGGATTGGCACAAAATTTCTAGGATGACATAGATTTCTGAATTGACATTTCATTAGTACAGACGGCCTTGTCATTTTCCTCGAGTGTAACATCACTTGAAAGTCAAGCCTGTTGACAAGGAATTAAAGAACAGCTGAGGCAACTCCTACAGAACTGCAATTAATATGTTTAGTTTTCTTTGTTTCCTCCTTTTCATTTCAGTAATTTATTTATCCATCTTTATCAATGTACTTTTTCTGGTATCTTTGTATTCTTATTGCATGTTTTCTGTTGGATATTGTTTTATCCTAAAGTGTTGTTGGGCTTGAGAAAGGTGCTACATAAATAGAATGTATTATTGCTATTATTATTAAAACAGTTACAGCCTAAAAACTGCAAGGAGATCCCAAAATGAATAGGGTCCCATGAACCTTGGATCTATGTGCACAAAAAATCTGATCCCAGAGACTAGTAATGTGTCCAAACAAATAAAATAAAAAATAAAAAATAATATATATCTGCAGTTTAGTCAAGGCTCTGGTTAGGTGTATCATGTAATAACGGGAACTCAGAATGACATGTAGATGCATTGTCATAGCGATGCTCCGGTAGAGAGGTCAGTCCCTGTGGTCTAGTCATGCAATTATTCATATATTTTGCATGTGGCTTTTAGTAACTAGCCACGGATGTATCTCCTTACAGTGAGCTGCATATGGTACATTAGCTGCAATTATTTAACACAGCACAGTAAATAAACAAATAAATAAATAATGAGCACCAAAGTTCTGTATCAATTTTATTTTGAAAAAAGTGCAGTTGTCATTATTTATGAATATGAATATGAGAGCAAATGGCTTCCCCTCTTCAGCGACAAATGACTCGCATCAGATTTTTACATCGGAAGGAAAGTAAGCATGAACCTTAATGGAGGCGACGGGGCGGCATGGTAACGGACTGAGCAGAACACTGCACGTCCATTATCCCTTCTACAGCCAGCGCCTGTTATTATTTCAACACAATCTAAATGTGTTTCCCATTCTTCCCCTCCTGCATAAATACATGCTAATATGTAAGCGCTCTAAACGGTTGATCCATCAGATGCTGGGTGATTGACGCACTGCCCCCTACCCCAAAATACAGTACACGCACTGCCCCCTACCCCAAAATACAGTACACGTACTGCCCCCCACCCCAAAATACAGTACACGCACTGCCCCCCACCCCAAAATACAGTACACGCACTGCCCCCCACCCCAAAATACAGTACTCCCACTGACCCCCACCCCAAAATACAGTACTCCCACTGACCCTCCACCCCAAAACACAGTACACCCATTGCCGCCCGCCTCCAAAATCAGTATACCTGCTTTTTTTCTGTACCCCCCCCACCCCCCAAACAGAAGTATACCCCCTGCCTTCCCCGCATCACCATGGACACCAGCCAAGCACTCAGCAGCCGTAGTCTGGAACCTTCCACTGCGGACAGGCCGGAGCACTTAGCCCCTTCCCTGACCCCTGAGGCTCAGGATTCATCATCTCCATACAGCTGTGTGTGCCTCCCTGCCCAGCACACACCCAGCTGGGACGCATTATCAGCCCAAAGGTCAGCGCTCTCTGAGTGGGTCTGTGGGCCTCAGTGTGCAGCTGAGAGCTTCCGGGTCCTGGAGCTCTCCCTTCATCCAACACTAATGCCTTCTCCTACACTGAGTTCAGTCCATTACTGAGCGGCAGGTCAAATCTGAACACGCACACACATGCGCATGTGGAAATCTGAACACACACACTCGTACACGCTGAAATCTGAACACACACGCTCGTACGCGCTGAAATCTGAACACGCATGCACACACGCGCTGAAATCTGAACACACACACTCATACGGGCTGAAATCTGAACATGCACGCACACATGCGCTGAAATCTGAACACACACACTCGTACACGCTGAAATCTGAACACACACGCTCGTACGCGCTGAAATCTGAACACGCATGCACACACGCGCTGAAATCTGAACACACACACTCATACGGGCTGAAATCTGAACATGCACGCACACACGCGCTGAAATCTGAACACACACACTCGTACGGGCTGAAATCTGAACACGCACGCACACACGCGGATGCTGAAATCTGAACACGCACACACACACGCACGCGCATGGTGAAATCTGAACACGCACACACGCACGCGCATGGTGAAATCTGAACACGCGCACACACACACGCGCACTGAAATCTGAACACACACAAGCTGAAATCTGAACACACATGCATGCGCTGAAATCTGAACACACACACAGGCACAAATGCATACACACACTGAAATTCAAAAACACATGCTCACATACACACATAAATATACAGGCTGAAATTCAAACATTCATGCACGCTCACACAAATACACACACATGCATGCATGCATGCCCACACATGAACATACAAATAAAAATACAGATGAACAAACAAATACACACACTCAAATCCCAACACGCATGCTAACAAGCACACACACAAATACACACTCATACTGAAATCGCACACACACGCATGTACACACGCTGATGCACACACAAATACAGGAGCAGTTTAGCTTTAATGTGGCAGGGATTCATCCAGCGATAAAACTGAATGTACATTTTCCTACATTCGCTTTGTACCTCTTATTTTCTGAAATAGCAACGCCTGAATGAACAGTCAAACACAGTGAGTGTGATTTACTCCAGTTCTTATTCCACAACTGCACACCAGAAGCTGAAACGTTCTCCCAATAAGAGTCCTCCTCGCAGTAATTCCAGCATAATTGGATCATTTCTCTGCGCTTGTGAAATCAGCTCCCCTGGCTTATTGCCATGCGCATCAAACCTTTGACAACACCTCAATCGAACATCTGCTTTTTCTCCTAACAGGAGCACAATTGAGAGCTGCTCCACCCATCTATCAGTGCGTTAATGTCCCCAGCTGGAGCGTTAAAGCTTTTTTTCCCCCACAGATGGGTGATGGAGGCATGTCTTAGTCCTCAACGAGAGGCTCGGTTCCAGGGAGAGCTAAATATTTATGGGCAGTGCAGTTTCTCTCTCTCCCACCCGACTGAGCCAGAGAAACTCATCCCCAGGCCCGGGAGACTCAACGAGGAAAACCTCCACCTTCTGCTCACCCCCCTGGGCTGGGTGATGCTAAAGCACGGGCCCCTCTTTCCAGAACCTTCTCTGCCCCGCCCCGCCCTGCCCACTCTGCATGAACATGAGCAGCTTAACTGCCTGCCTGGTTTAGATGTGCTTTAGATTGGGGGGGGGGGGGGGGGGGTTCCATAAAATGAGGGCACTTGCCTTGGGAGGAGGAGTGATGTGATGAAGTCTCACTCAGCTGCAATGTCACAGTGCCATGCTTATTAACCCTTTAAGGTGTGAGATCACAAATATATCATTGGAATGTTCTTATCTGAATATTCTAATGCTGTTTTAACAATTACAACTGGTAAGGATTCTTAACTGAACATTCTAATACTGATGTAACAATCACTACTGGTAATGATTCTTCACTGAACATTCTAATACTGATGTAACAATCACTACTGGTAATGATTCTTAACTGAACATTCTAATACTGATGTAACAATCACAACTGGTAATGATTATTTACTGAACATTCTAATACTGATGTAACAATCACTACTGGTAATGATTCATAACTGAACATTCGAATGCTGTTGTAACAATCATGACTGGTAATGAATCTTAATTGAACATTCTAATGCTGAGGTAAAAATCACGACTGGTAATGATTTTTAACTGAATATTCTAATGCTGATATAACAGTCACTGCTGGTAATTGAAACTAATGGATTTCTGGAACAATGACTAAGAATTTTTAAATCAATAAATCTACTCTACGAAGGGTTAATTTAATTTCCAACAGGCTTGGGAAGTGTGGTGTTTAGCGTAATGTCCCTGCTATTTAACATTATGTGAACTGGGCGTCTGTTGAGGGGGACGGGGTAGGTGGGAGGGCTGAGGTTGGAAAGCTTGCCTCTCGGCTGGAAAGAGGTGTTTGCTTGTCAGTTCAGAAATACGGACAACAAAAATAAGGTACTCCCCTTAATAATTCACAAGGCTCTACCCTCCCCCGCAAAATACCACTGACAGGCATGCTTATACTGGCTTCCAAAAAACCCACATAAAACCTGGAAAACAACCCCCCCCTCCCCTCCACCCAAACACATTACAAAACCATGAATATAACTCGCCAATGATGTGTTCATTCACACAGGTAGACTACAGACTATCAGTCCCTTATCCTTATTCATGCTTTATTATCATATCATAACAGGAAAATGTTACATTACTGTCATTTTGCCTGGAGATTTCATTAAATAACTATACATGTCAGCATATTCTCTGTGTGTATTCTCTCTTAATGGAAGATACATTTATTCCCTTTAAAATGTACATACATAAATGAATAGCCTGGGTGTTTAAACAACATTTATTTTTGAGGGATTTCTTCTATTTCATTTCAAATTGATTTGTTTTTGTGGGATCAATCCCACCCGAACCCAGGCCCCCAATTTAACCTCAATTTTATTATTTAATTTTACATTTCTAATGTGCTGGACTACAGAGCCAAAAGAACTGAAATTTTACGAACTGTCCAAATATATACTGACTGCACATACTTTTTTTCATGATTTCTTTATTATCCATCCATCCATTATCTTAACCTGCTTATCCTGAACAGGGTCGCAGGGGGGCTGGAGCCTATCCCAGCATACATTGGGCGAAAGGCAGGAATACACCCTGGACAGGTCGCCAGTCTATCTCAGGGCACACACACCATTCACTCACACACTCATACCGACGGGCAATTTAGACTGTCCAATCAGCCTAACCTGCATGTCTTTGGACTGTGGGAGGAAACCGGAGTACCCGGAGGAAACCCACGCAGACACGGGGAGAACATGCAAACTCTGCACAGAGAGGCCCCGGCCGATGGGAATTAGAACACAAGACCTCCTTGCTGTGAGGCGGCAATGCTACCCACTGCACCATCCGTGCCGCCTGATTTTTTTATTATACATTTTGTAACTAATATTCATTCTGTGTTTGCATTTAATGTTTCCGATGTCTTTTTTTGAAGCTCTCTTGTCTCTTCTTCCCACCCTTCATAACGTTTTGGCATCTGTTACTTCTGTTCCATCAAAAGCTGCACACAATCTTCAAATTAGATGATGGGAATTAATTGGGCAGTCATCAAAAAACAAGCAGTGCTGATTAATGCATGTGAGTTACCATGATTTCCACCAGATTCATATATCTGCTGTACCATTAATGTGTTTCTTGATGTTGGAGAGGACAATACTCAACCAAGCACCAAATATACATTGCATCTGAGTTGAGAACAAAGTGCATGTATAAACCTCATATAGCAAATCAAATAGGGCTCATATATTTAAATACGTACTTTTTAAATTAATACATATATTAATTTAGACTAACCGAGAGTGCTGCCCTGCTCTCTTGTCTTAGCTGCTGATCTGGACTACTTTTACGAATGCATATTACACATTGCCTAATCAATGTCTTTAATGTTGTTTTCCACACCTTTTAGCACTACAGCTCCCAACAACATCCTCCGTACGCTGTTTTGGAAAACACTCATTCAAACAGCAATTCGGTTTCAACAGCAAACTTAAGAGCTTAAATAAATCCCATCATTATCAGGTAACAGGACCAAAAGCAGGCCACTTGCACGAAAAAAATAAACTATTCCCCTAAAATGGGGGGATATGTATATTTATTACAACAAGTATCACACAATATGCAAATACCCTCAAATTAAAGCTGATAGTTTGCATTTTAACCCCTTATTCATGATTTAATTTCAACCGAGCCAAGAATGTGTCACTGTTTATATGTATTTACAATTTTTTAGCAAAATATTACTGTGTGCCAAAAACCATCCTGAGAGCTAGTTACTAACACTGTGTCTGCTTGGGAAATTGATGTACCACTTGCCTGTTACCACGGTCATGTTTATTTGATAAGAGTCCAGCCATTATAAATTACAGGCATTAAAAGACAAGCACCATCTAACAGAATAAATATGTGGCATTTGACACAAAAAAGGCTAGCTTTGTAGAAAGAGATGATTGTAGTTCATCTGAAGAAAACCTTTAAACTGAAATAAAATAGTTATACAAGCCATAAAAAACAATAATACAGTCCACGCGGAGGAAGACAATAATTTGAGCATGCTTTGCTACAGATGTTGAAAAAATCGAACCGCAGAAGTTTCTTTTGTTCCCCAGAGAGGCAAGGCAAAGCATTATCTTTTTCTTTCTGTTGAATGTCAACCAGGAATTACTCCTCCGGTTCATTTCGGGGGGAGGATTGAAAGCAAGGATGGATATTGACAAGAAAGGAGGATAAGAAAAACATTTCAGAAGAAAGATAAAAGCCTCAGTGTCCAAGGTCCAGTAAATGGCTGTGTGAGTGATGTACTGTTGTCTCCCGGCGATATGGCGGAGCGCTGCAGTCATGTGACCGTCGGCCAGACGGTGGCAATAACCGCACAGGCCGGGGAGAGAAGGTCTCGGGGATAAATCGCCAAGGCGCCTCAGAGAGAAAGCCCATCAATTCACTGGAGAGAGGGCACCCGCTGAGGGAGCCGCACTCTCGCACGCCAGGCCGGCTCCTGATCAGAAGCCATCGCTCACGTGGCTTTAGGACGCATGGCGAACGCGTAAGGAGAGAAGCGCGAGGCGCTAAGTGAACGCGCGTGAACAGACCGTCGTTCCAGACACGGCGGTTAGGCCCGTAATGAGGACCGCGCAGGAGCTGCAGCTCTTCCTCGTGCCGTTAGCTCCCCCTCACTGCCTCTCACAGCTGCTCAAAGACTCGGCACGCACCGCCACCCGCCTTCCCGCCCAACGCTGGAGCGCGGGACCTTTTTTTAGGATGGCAGCCAGGCGGCAGGCGGGTCTCGTGATGTCTGATGTCGACAGCGTCAGCGCTGCTAGCGCTACCGCTGACACGCGCGTCACACTTCCTCTCCTCCCTGGAGTAATAAATAAATAACGCTTTCCCCAAGTTCGTTTCTTTGTTTCGTCTCCTCACTTTTCTCCTTGGAGTTTTCCTGGAAAGTTTTCCAGACACCTGAGCAGACCCCCGCCTCACCCTCCGTCCAAACCCACCCAACACTACACTGTAAAAAGTCATCATCTTAACAAGCCTTTTAGTCTTTCAATAAGACTTAAGATCTTTTTTCTCTTAAGTAGAACAAGTTTGCTGAGCAAGCAAAATGTTCTGGTTCCAGAGACAAATCTTGAACTGACTCAAACTGTCTTGCCTCATTAGCAATACTTAATAGCCCTTTTAGCAAAAAAGTAAAATAAATACTATCTTAACACTAAAATACTTGTTATTTTATTGTTTTTTCAGTGTAGTGCTTCCTCAGGCAGGGACTAAATAACTTACAGCTCATTTGCATTGATGGTTTTGCCAGAATTATCAAGGGAAATGATTATACAGCAGAAATAACTAATAAACCCAGTTTTAACATGCTTTACTTCACCTAAAGCTTACAACTTACAAAGAGAGGTCTTCTGAGGAAGCACCTTAAAGTTGCAAACAGCAGTACAGTACATTTAATTCCATAACCAATTTAAGCAATGTGCTCTTCACGTTACTTGACCAGTTAAAGATAAAAACCTTTAATAGTTAACATATATATATATATATATATATATATAATTATTTTTTTCATTTTTTTATTCACACGGAAATTATAATTTGGTGAACTTTGGTGAAATTAAGCTCAAACGGATTCACACAATTTGCAGAGTCATCAAGGAACAATGGCAGGGTCATGCCTCGGATAGCCCCGGCTTTTTCCCCTTATAATACACGACAGCTGAAAAACAGCACAGAGACCTTCAGGGCCCTGCTGGAAAAAAAAAGAAGAGTCTTTCTAAGCTAACTGAAGGGCAGAGGCGCACGCTTGATAGACTCTGAAGAAAATGGCCGATTCCCAGCGCCGGAGCACTCTCGGGCTGTCCGTCACAGCTCATCTCTTCCAGAGAAAGTGCCGGAGCAAACGCTTTGTTCCTGTCAGACCCGGAAAGACCTTGGAAGCCTGGTTCAGTCCGCCACAGCGAGTCCCAGGACATACGGGATTTCTGCCACTTACACAGCGGAGCGCTGACGCTCGGCTGCTGCCTGGGATCTTCACACCGGGGGAAGAAAAACAGGCAGCGCGCCCGCTAATCTCTCTCCTCTCCTGCTGCAGAGGACGTCTCTCCCCAGAGTGGACCACGGATTTAATTACTCACCAGTCAGGGTATGAGAGAAGAGCCCTCAGCAGGACTGTTTGTTGTGTTCCTCAAAGGTGGCTTTAGAGAGCCATTAAACACACGCTTTGGATCAACTTTAGAACAGATTGAATATGTCAGATCACTAATGTTTGTTGCTGTCCATGAACACGGCACTGGCTTTCCACTAAAGACACTTCGGATCAGCTTTGATACGGATTAAATACGTCAGATCAGTAATGTCCACTGCCTCGTACCACATGAGTCGGCTTTCCACTGAAGAAGACACTTTGGATTCTTAAAGAAATAAATAAACAAATCATGCAAAATGATATTGAAATTTGGATAGAAACAAATCAATGGGTCTTACTAAGTTCATCTCTTATTACTAGGATATAAGAGGATAGGCCATGTGATAAAAAGTACAGGACAGATCATATTAATCTGTGTATTACTGGGTGAGATTCCTTGACATGCTATATAAGCTTCTTGCCAAAATAATGATGTGCAATGAATTAAAAAACAAAACATTAAATGATATATCAGTTCAAAAAATTAAAAACGCTCAACTAAATGACATCAACATGAAGGTGGCACATTAATAAATTAAAACATTTAAAAGCTAATATACACCCACACTTCTCATTACTGTACAAGTACAGACCATTGATTACCTTTTATAATTGTGCTAAAACAGGCATGAAACATTGTGAGCCCAAAGGCTTAAAACGGGAAAAAAGAAAACAAAAACAGAATGCTGAAAAGGGATCCTTATTATGAAGGGAACGCTACGCTTCAGGAGGTTTTATATCAGCGCACCCGCTAACAGCCTGTTGAAAATAACACTGCAGTGCACAAGCGGGAGATGAAGAGGAAGTGTAGCTGGCTCGCGCTACTTTTGGAAAAAAAAAAGCGAACACACTCTTAAGGTTGCCATGGAGACACGTCCTCCCCAGCTCCTGGTAGGCATGTGGGCTCTGTGGGTCAGCCCCGGGGGGGAAGCGGTGGTGGGGGGGAGGCAGGGTTGGTTTGTGGTTTTGCAGCAGCAGTCCTGAATGAATTAGTCTAATGAGGGAGAAAGTCATTACAGAGCTGAGAGGGCCAATAGCATTTCCACCTCTTCCCTTTTCTTCTCTTGCCAAGTGGACTTGCCTCAGCCCTCTAAGGGAAAGGCACAGCTGACTGAAAAAACGTGGGTGCATTTTCTTAGTCCTGGTGTCATGAGGTGAATAGCATGTATGAAATAATTTGTAGGGAAACATCAATCGCTGGGATTCATGGGGCAGGCTATATGGGATTGGATGCCTGGCATTTGGCTGCTGCTGGTGTCAGGTCTTTGTTTTGATTGTGGGTGTTTGGTTTGGGTTGGTTTGGGTTGGTTTGGGTTGGTTTGGGTTGGTTTGTGTCCTTGTTGTGTTCCATGGCCAAGAGGGTGAGGGGGCGGGGGGGGGGGGGCGGTGAGGGTTGCTTCACATATAGAAAAATTAATTAAAAAACCGACACGAAATGACTTGAGAAATTAATTAATTTGATAATTAATCAATTTTGGCGGCGCGGATGGTGTAGTGGGTAGCACTGCCGCCTCACAGCAAGGAGGTCTTGGGTTCGAATTCCCGTCGGCCTGGGCCTCTCTGTGCGGAGTTTGCATGTTCTCTCCGTATCTGCGTGGGTTTCCTCCGGGTACTCCGGTTTCCTCCCACAGTCCAAAGACATGCAGGTTAGGCTGATTGGAGAGTCTAAATTGCCTGTCGGTATGAGTGTGTGAGTGAATGGTGTGTGTGCCCAGCGATGGACTGGCGACCTGTCCAGGGTGTATTCCTGCCTTTCGCCCAATGTATGCTGGGATAGGCTCCAGCCCCCCTGCGACCCTGTTCAGGATAAGCGGGTTCAGATAATGGATGGATGGATGGATTAATACATTTTAAGTGGCAGACACTTTCTGTCATATGTTGGCCTTACAGTCTAACAAGCCGGAATTAGGAAGACATGCAGCAGGAAAGTCCCCCTCCAACACGCTCTTGGTTGTTCAATGAGGCTCCAGTATACTTACCACTCCATCATTGTAATGCGTTATTGTAGCTTGTCTGTTAGACTATTTCTGACATCTGTGGAGCTAGAACATGGTAAACATAAGAGGATGCCACATTAGCAGCCTCCCCCAAGTAAACTGTTACAGCTCCTGTTTGCAGGCCACCTGCTCTGAGATGACTGTTGTTATTTCCTGACTTTAATTTGCTACGGTATCGTGAAGCCTTTTTTTAGACCCTTATAAAGTGATGTTATAGGACGGCGTATCTTATTAGATTACATTGTTTGGCAAACACTGGTATCCAGAGTGACACGCTATAGTGGAGTACATCGCTGTTACTCTCAGGAATACAAATATTATATAATTTGTCCTCGATATTGACTGGGAAGCTTAAATATAAATGTATTTGTCTTTTCCCAGCATCGTGACAAAATACTTAATACATCCACTGCTGGAAGAGGAACACAATTACTTAGTCAAAGCCAAATCTGAAAAACATCTAAATAAAATATCATGAAATACGGTGAATTTCAAGAGAAACTGTGATTTCAGGAATGGTAGATAACAAACAGAGAATAGAAGAGGCACAGAGAGAGAGAAGAAGGGAGAAAGAGAGAACGGCTGCTTTTTGATCGTATATCGCCTTACAGGTGCTCTGTTTTTGGGAAGGGACTTTCTATCTCTCAGTCTCTGTCGTTAACCTTTCCTGTCTGCATTACCTGCCACCAAATTGTGAGATGAAGGTTTAGCCCTCTTCAAAAGGGGTCACAGACCCGGGAAAATGAATCTGGGGACTCCATGGACCGCCAAAGAGTGGGTGAGCGTGACACTGCATGTGAGAGAGGGGGGGGAGAGAGAGAGAGCGAGAGAGAGAGTGAGTGAGAGAGAGAGATAAAAAGTGTAGAATTTAAACTATCCTTTATTTATTTACATACCAAAATACCAATGGCATTACATAAACAAAAACAGACAATAAAACAAAAAAGATGAAGAAATATGGTGAACTTATTCTCACTCAACCAAAAACAGGTCTCCTCCCTCCACTGAACATAAAGCACCCTTCTAACACCACACACTCACAATCTCATTCAAACCGACACACAAAGAGAGAGATGGACAGAGGGAATGGAGAGTAGAGAAAGATGGAAAGGAAAGAAACAGAGGTAGTAGACAGAGAGAGAGGGCGAGACAGAGATAGAGAGGTAGAGAGAGAGGTAGAAACACTAAGAGAGAGAAAGATGGAGTGAGAAAAGACAGAGGTAAAGAGTAGAGAAAGACAGAGACATAATCACAAAGAGAGAGAGAGGGAGAAAAAAACAGATAGAGTGGACAGAGGGAGAGACAGAAAGAGAGAGGGAGAGATAGGGGAAGAGAAAGACAGGGATAGAGAGCGGGAGAGAGAGAAAGACAGAGAGAGAGATAGAAAGACAGCGCAAGAGAGAGGTATGTATCTCTTGCTCTGGTAGAGCAGAAGAGTGACAGTGGGGTGACAGAAGAGCTTTCAGATGGAAATGGGGGCCCACCAAAGAAACCACACTGGAGTCTGGCTCATGAGTCACCATGGCAATCAGCACAAAAGCGAAGACATGTGAAGAGGAGGCTAAGAAAGCAGGGGATAGAGTGAGAGAGATCTCCACACATACACACACACATACCCTCCAGTGAGAGATCTCCACACACACACATCCCCTCCAGTGAGATAGATCTCCACACACACACACACACATCCCCTCCAGTGAGAGAGAGATCTCCACACATACACACATACCCTCCAATGAGAGAGATCTCCACACACACACATCCCCTCCAGTGAGAGAGATCTCCACACACACACACACACATCCCCTCCAGTGAGAGAGAGATCTCCACACATACACACATACCCTCCAGTGAGAGATCTCCACACATACACACATCCCCTTCAGTGAGAGAGATCTCCACACACACACACACACACACACACACCCTCCAGTGAGAGAGAGATCTCCACACATACACACATCCCCTTCAGTGAGAGAGATCTCCACACACACACACATACCCTCCAGTGAGAGAGATCTCCACACATTATCTTCAGTGAGACTACAGTCCAGAGTGCTGTTAGAACACCTTTCTTTATAACACGGTCATCCAGACCTGCAACCGTTTAACAACTTTCATTCAAATTGTTGAGGAAAGGAGCATTGCGATAAGGCACTCTTTATTGCATTCAGCATGGAGAGAACACACAATACATCAGCACAGTGCATTCTGTGAAACAAAGCAGGCAGCTCTCTGATGCATGTACAGTTTTTTACGTCAAAACTATACACTTGGCATATTCCATATTGTTCCAGCCATGTACATAGTCTTCTTGTTCCTGCTGAATCAGCTCTTAAGCAAAACATCTTTATCATACGGCTGGGCAGGAAGACTACATCGGACTGCTGACGAACAAACAGACACAAGCACACACGTGATTTCTTAAACGTCATCCCATGAGTTCCACAACGCAGCGTGTACCGACCAAGCCCGTAATACACCCTCTTACCCCCTCTCTGCACCCTCTTACCCCCTCTCTGCCCCCTCTTACCCCCCTCTCTGCACGCTGTTACCCCCTCTCTGCTTCACACTCCTCTGCTCACTGACCCTGAAGGGAAATCAATATGCCTTCTCATTTCCCTGCACAAGGCAAGCGCTGCTTTTGTTTTCGGTTTTATTTTATTTTTTTATTTTTTTGCTGTGGTGTTCTTTACAGGCGTAGTTTGTGTTTCTCATTTTAAGAAGTTTAGAGAGTAAAAAAGAAAACAGAATCCCAGTTATGTGGGAACTTTAAAACTCAAAACTCAGCCATCTGCAACAATTTCTAGTTCAACATCACATCATTTTACTACACGGAAGTTGACTGACGATGTACTGGCTTCTCTGACAGTGTTTAATGAACCACAGGCAGATGCTGCAGGCGTGATGTCAGTGATTTGTGATTCCAAAAAGTTTATCAGCCGTTGTTTAAAGAGATAGACCTACCTCAAAATTAAATTGTATATGTATTTTCTTAACATTTACAGGAATTGGTACTCTCACCTTTTAGTATTAATCACATTTAGTATCAATTAGTATGAATTTATCTGGACAGCACTTACATTTCACAGTTCATTCATTGCGTCAACATGGTTAGCCAAATTGACTTGTAATCATACTTTTCACATGGCAAGCAAATGCCAAAAGCCGACACTCTCAGAAGAAATTGATTATTGGGCTTGTCTCCATAGAGGAACCCTCTATCGTAGGTGTGAAGTGTAAAATCTCCCAGACAAAGAACTTACTCGCTTGCTCTTGCCTGACAAAGAGCCCTTTGCCTAGACAGGGACCAGCCATGAAATCACAGGGGCCTCAATCCAATCACTTATCTGTCTCCTATTATTTCTCTTCCACCAACCTGACCCAGAAATCAATCGAGGCACGCCATCTTTAAGGACATTCCGTCCCGTTAAATGTTAAAAATAGGACCTAGAATTAGAAGTTAGAAACTCCCAATTTTTCCAAGGAAACATCAGAGCATCCTTTGCGGAAGTATTTTTTTTGGAAAGCCCGACATATAAATGATCGACCTGTGAATCCACCTCTCCCCACCGACCCTGCATCAGCCACGTCTGTAAATGATGTGGCTTCGAACTGATGTTTCAAGGACCAAGGACATTCTATTTGCATAATTCAAGTCTTCTTGATTTCCCTGCCTTCACGTGTTTTCCTAGCCTAGGCGCTCCTGATGTGCGGAGCTAGGAGCAGAAAAAGTGAGGAAAAAGGAAAATGAGGATAAAAATAAGTGTTTGGAAAGAGCCCAGGGTTCCTTTTGGAGTGGAGATAGGTGAAGTTACTGCTACACGAGTGCCACCATCAAGGTCGCTGCCGTAAGCCCTGTGAGATGAAGGAGGAGAAGGTCGTTCCAAGGGCAGAGGGGGCCAGGAAGCAGCCAGGGCTGGATGTAGCCACGAGCGAGCCATTAACAACCCATTAGCAAGCTATTCCAAGGCACTGTGTGCAAGACAGAGAAGGCAGAACCACCAACAGGGGTTTAAACAGAAAGGGCAACATTGTTGTAACTTGGCAACACGTTTTATTATCTTCTACTCACATGTAATTGTCTGTTCTTCCCATTATATGAAAATTTTCATTTCATAATGTCTTTTTTATGATGTTGCACCCTTCACTCCAATATTGAGTAATGTTTAAAATAGTGACTATTATCTTTGGGCTTTTTTTTCAGCTTTTTTTTTTACCAACCCTCACTACCCCCCTGTCCCTGATACAATCTCAGTCCACCTCTTTCCATCTGTTGCAAAATTGCAAACCAGTGGGGTTTAATCTTTCTGTTTGGAGTGTGCTGTTCTCTAAACATCAGCCCCGTGGTGAGGGAAATGGTCTTTAGCTTAGCGACTGACACGTCCGAATACTCCCATCACACCTCATCATCCATCCTCCTCCAGGAGGGGCACCTCTGGCGCACACTGCCTCCGTAATGCCCTTTAATGCTGGCAGCATCAAAACAGGAAGCCCAAAAGTGTGATTAGAATGTTCTCAAACGGACATTCTAATGCTGATGCAACAATCACTGCTAGTGACCTAAAGCAATGGAAGTTCTAGAACACTGATTTAGGATTTTTTTCAACAGAAGGAATTTTTCTTACTCACTTTAGGGTGTGAGATCACAAATATGTGATTAAGGTGTTCTTAAAGGAACATTCTAAAGCTGATGGCACAATCACTACTGGAGTTTGAAAGCAATGGACTTCTAGAACACTGACTTATAAAATTCTACAAACCCTGCTCTTGGAGGGGTTAAGCCGGCATTTGACTACCACAGCTGCAGCAGCTGGGGCCCAGTCACGCCTGACCAGCGTAAAAAGATCACACCTTTTCTAACAGCTGGAGCAGGTGGGTGGGAGAGCTGTGTGTGCATTCCCAGGACAGGCCTCAGTGTCAGCAGCTCCTCCATGCCTTGAGGTTTTGCCCCTTTGTTTACCTGAGCCGTCCTCCACATACAATGCGCTACGCTCCGTGTGTTCAGAGTCACGTGTGCCGGCCTGGGGAGGCTGATTCTCGCCTGTCAGACACGGTTCGTTTGTATGATTAATTCTCGCATCCTACATCTCTGGGCATCGTTGACGACAGCACACGTTAACCCATTGTCGTGGATTTCTGCTTACGACAGATAAGAAGAAGAAAGTAAGAGTGAGAGGAAAAGTAATGAGAAAACACTACAACTTCCCAAAATAAGTTTTTTCAATTTTTTTATATTTTTAAAATTAAACACTTGTTGTGTTTATAACATGTCAGATTACGAACACATCATTGTTCAATTTCTGTCGACACCCCAAAGAACAGAATTTCCACTGAGAGCATGCAGTCAAAATGCCACGGGGTAGCTATTATTCACAATCATGATCTCTGCATTCTGAGCGAGGAACAGGGCAAATTAAACTAAGAAGGTAATTCTGCAGTACCCACTCGAAGCTGCGATTAAACCCAGTAAAGCCATATTCTGAGCATGTCGTGAGGTGCTCCTCTGCACACACACAAAAGTGTTTCAGAGAATAAAGAAAAGTTTCATATTTTCCAAAGACTGTCAACAATGGCACACATGGCTATGGGCATAAACAGTACCACACACATCGGAGATCCCAGGGGTTGTCACAACGCACTTCAAAGAGCTTCAACCGCCGAAAAACGGAACCGCGGCCCCGTCAGCAGAACAGAACAGGCCTCGCCATTTTTCCCAGGTGAAGTGACAAGAGACGTTTCAGAGGCAGGGAGCTTGCTCCGTATTCTACACCAATTCACTCCCTCTGCTTTCACACGGGAGAATAATCTACCTGTTTTACATTCAACACAGAAAATAAATGAATAAAAAGTCTTTCATTACTGCTGCTCGGGATCAACTCAGAGATGTCTTAAGTCACTGAAAAAAAAAAAAAAGGATAATGCTTTGCATTTTATATTTTCTTTTCCTGTTTGTGGCCTGCTAACTTTTTGCCAGCTCACACATATGGCAGTCTTGCTACATCTCTAGACACCAGAGACTGGTCTTTTTTCCGTTTGGAGAAAATGCAGAATTAATTAAACACAGTTGTATTATGAGTGAAGTCATTTCCATACTGATTTTTGTACATGAAAAATAACCTTCTCCTTCAAGTGAAAAGTATCTAGAATACTGTCTTGATCGGCCTTGAGAGACTTGGACTTTAGTACATGCTCATTAAATCACTGACCTTGGACACCGCTTCAGAATGTTCCAGGCTGTGAGAAGCACCGCAGCGACTTGTGTCTGTAGCGTAGCGAATCAGAGGACCGCGCATCTCAATTCAAAGGAAGGGCGCCTCACAGGACTGCCGGTTTCAATCCAGATGTGGGAAACGGCGATGAGGAGATGAAGGCAGGAAGAAAGCGGTGAGTGTCGGAGAAGCGAACGCGCGGGCTAATGGCCGGGAGGAGCGTACGGGGAAGCGCGATCACGCTCTCAGCTGTGGAGGGGGGATTCCTGAAGGACAGGTTCCATCTTAGGAAACCTCCATCTTCTGCAGAGAAGGTCTGCTGGGGCCATCTTTCAGATGAACGTCTGTACTGTTCCACAACTGTCCTGCCCGTGACACATGGGACCCACTCTGTGCAAACGGCTTCATTAGCATACCACTACACACAAAACCACCGCAGCGTGAAACACCAACGCTTAATGAGACACTTTCACTCAAGATCAGGCTCGACACAATTCAAAACAAACAAACTCGCAAAAAGAGGGATCGTGCATGCTAGTTCTGAATCTCATTCTCTCTGCTTAGATACTAAACCGATGCTTTGCTCACGCAAACACACTTGTGCGAGAGAGAGTGATAAATGTTTACGTATGTTGAACACATGGAGGGACACAGTAATGTTGTCATATTTTTAAACATGAAATTGAAAAACCTACAGCATTCCATCATATCCTCACTGTATATACATATTATTCAATATGTATATTACATATATAAAGTTTCTTAATACTTATTCCACTTATAATTGCTGTTCGTGCAGGAACGGGGTCAAGAGGAGCAAGTAAGACTAACAATTTCCTTGAAAATAATAAGTAACAATCATGTGTATTGAATTATTGGGCCATGGATATGCTGTTCTCACCTGCACCCAGGTTTCGGATTATGACTGCAGTTCCTTTTTTTAAAAACCTTCTTTTTTAAATCCTGTCTATGTACAACTTGGTAACACTGCTTGGCACACACAATGGCTTATGGCTGCATTCATAATTCCTTATGACGCGCATGTGATGATTATACAAGTGTTATAACCATTTATAACTCATACCAAGTCATATGCAATGATAACAGCTTTCATTACAAGATAAAAATGGTATTACATATTATTGTTCAGCTTATTTGACTGGTCTAAACTTCCTGAAATTGGGCAATTTAAACAATAGCAGTGGATACTGCATCAAAAGAATTGCATCTGACTAAATGACCCAAAGAACCAGTTACATTCCATACCATCACTTTACCCAAAAGTACCTTATACAATGCAACCGGTACATTCTTTTCTAATGCAGAACCATTACCTGTAACAGTAGAACATGTTTTGGCATTAATGTTTAAAGATTTTAAATGAAACTGCAGTATCTTTGTTAAGCATTTATTGATCTTGGGTTACCCAGAATAACGCAGCTATATAGCTGGATAGAGGTTGCCTTTCTTCAATTCTGCATTGTTTTAATCATTCATATTCTTTGAAAAAAAAAAAACACACAAATGAACTATACGAGTCTGAATGAATAATGTATGACAAAGTAATATCACCACAAAATTGCCTTTCACTTTTAAGATGGTTTTTGTGGTCTGATATACACTAGTTTGTGCTTCCTTTATGCTATAATGCAAGGAAATATAAAATGGAAATTCATTTGTTAAAAACTAAACCCAAAAGTGATAGATGATGGTTGTTTCAATGATGGGTATTGTTAAGCGCATGTAATTTCTTTAAAACATTTGGCATCAGTACATCTATTCAATTTGTATTGTTAGAAGATGAGAAGTTATTCTTTGGGCGTTTTGGGCATAGTGCTGGGAGATGATTAGCTGCCAGTGAAACCAGACACTGGCAGCATTCTGCACCATGAAGGCAGTAAATCTCAGAATGGAAAACAAGCCAAGCCCAAGCGCCTCTGCAGGACTTAGAAAAAGCTTTAAAAGAAAATGTGCACCTGAGTCAGGTGCTTCTGAATCAAGCAAAAATTAGAAATTAGAGCAGTGTGTGTGTGTATCTGTGTGTGAGTATGTCTGTGTGTGTATGTGTGTCTGTGTGTGTGTGAGAGTGCATGTGTGTGTGTGTGTGTGTGTGTACGTGTGTGTGAGAGTGCATGTGTGTGAGTGCATGTGTGTGTGTCTTTGTGTGAGTATGTGTGTGTGTGAGTGTGTGTGTGTGTGTGTGTGTGTATGTCTGTGTGTGAGTGTGTGTGTGTGTGTGTGTGTGTGTATTTCTGTGTGTGAGTGTGTGTGTGTGTGTGTGTGTGTGAGAGTATGTCTGTGTGTGAGTGTGTGTGTGTGTGTGAGTATGTCTGTGTGTGAGAGAGTGCATGTGTGTGTGAGTGATGGGTGTGTGTCTGTGTGTATGAGCATGTGTGTGTGTGTGCGTGTGTGTTTGATCAAAATTCAGCAGAGAGGCCATTTAAAATTGAATGCCAAAATGAGTCTGGCAGTAGGATTCTTCCTGTCACTCAAGCAAATGGAGGGGGAATCGAGGCTTGATACAAACATGAGAACCAGGGGGAGGAAGGGCGATGAAGAGGAGGACCAGATCTTCTCCAGAGATGGCCTGTGCATGCGTGCTGGTTCATAAGCACGTTTGTGTATTGTGCATGAGAGAAGGGGCAGTAATGATGTTGAGCGTGCGTCTCATTCTTGCTCCGGGAGACAATCGCACAGCTGACGTGGAAATGTAATTTATCCCATTCCCAGATCAAAGTGGATGCAGCGCATTCTCCCAGTGCCCTAATTAGAAGATCCGAATGTGTCACTCACATGTTGCCCACACACGTGTAGTACACCCACCGCCACAGAGCTCCCCGTCCCTTTCTTATCCAAGGAGGATCACAGACAAAAGGTTCTGAAGAGAAAAACAACCATAGCAGATCAGAGGAAACAAGCCACCAAGTAAAGCAGTTTTGATGTTTTGAACGTCACAAACCCTTTTTATTTAATCCAATTTGTAATCGTTCCCCCATGAATGTGTACTCATGAAACTGAAGTAAGTATGATCCATGCGACAGAGCACAAAGAGCTGTTGGTTTGATATGATGCTCAGTATTAGCAATTTAGATGCCATTGTTGGTTGTCTCTAGGCAGTCTTCGTTCTCGTTACCACTGGATTATCTTCTAAGAAAACGTCACTGACAGAATTTTCTCCAGATAGCTAAGCTAGCTAGTACTTTAGTATTGAATGGATCTCTCTCTCTCTCTCTCTCTCTCTCTCTCTCATATCCCACTGTCAAAATCTCATTAGCAGTAGCTGTGTCTTATTTAACAAAAAAGTTATAGAAATAAGATTCTTATGTATGAGTATAAACTCAAATACTGAGATTGACTTAATGCTTGGTTTTTGCAGTGAACCCGTGGAACGCTGTTTGTCTTAAATCACATGACCCCCCGGGACAAATGTACCAGGCCACTCCAGCTCCTGGTCACAGATGACTACGAACACCAACTTTACGCTTTGAAGTCGGGCTTACAGGGCCTGGCCTGCTTTCGATAGGACTTTAGGGCTGAGCCAAACAGCTCCATCTCGCCTCCAGCTGAAAGCGTTTTTGATAACAGCCCACAGGGGGAACGGGAGGAGTTTGTGGGGGAACCCAATCTGAAACAACAGCTTTATCCATGATTTCACTCTTCCATCTTCCAGCTTCAGCTGCTTATGTCAACTCAAGAAGCAAAGGAAGTAGGAAGCTTCACGAGAAAGCACACGGGAAGCAGCTGTGCAGGCTGAGAAGTGAACAAGTACACAGGAAGAAGAAATGCAATTTTCACAAGTGTTTTCATGAGTGTTTTCAAATCTTCAGACAAAATCCAATATTAGATAGAGCGAAACTGAGTAAATGCAAAACACAATTTAGAAATGTGTTATTTCATTAATTTAATGAAAAAAGTTATCAAACACCCATTTCACCCATATGAAAAAGTAATTGCACGCTTAGTTACTCAATCAGCGAATTAACCAAATTTAGTTGATAATTAGATTAATTTGATTGTAAACAGCCAGGCTGGATTGCAGCCAGGCCTGTTTACTCTAAAGCACACTCGTCATCACTCCGTTTCCTCTGCTGAAAAGGAAAAATAATATCTTCAAACTTCATTGTGGTCACACAATAGTTATATTTCTAAAGTAAAATAGACATAAAATCATATCTGCTCCAGACATCTCTCCAGTTCATCGTCTCTCTCACACACACACTAGATAGGAGCAGAACATTTGTGTCAGTGGAAAAGGTTGAGATTTTCTGGGTAATATTTTTGTGTTTTAAAGGCGGACTTTCAACAAGTCTCTCAGTGGGTGTCTGGGAGTCCACAGAGTGTTCTCCGACTCTTCTCCAAGTTGTGCCAACTTTTCCGTTTTAACAGAGACCTGCCACCATTTTAAACCAAGCACAGTTTGAATAGCCTATTTGTTTTATGTGAACACACAGCTTGTGGATTGCAAGGTTTGCAAAAAACAGGCAATGCTGCCAAGTTGAACGTCAAAGTCACACATATTTTTTTAGGCATTCAGGGACATAGCTCACAATCAGTAAACACAATGCCGTACATTTATACGATGGAATGCGTTCTGAAGCACTGCAGGTAAAGTACCTGGATAAGGGTTACAATGGGAATCAAGCCGCAACCTTGAAGGCTACCAGCCCAAATCCCTAACCATTCTGCTGCACTACTGCCGTGACTACTATGAATTAACAATCAGACTTAATTGTACACACACACACCTTGCAGTGACGTGCGCTTTGAGAGCCTGGAGCCCTTTTCAGTTTTAATGTGGCTAAATGTGTTTGCCGATTCCACCTTTAAGCAGATTTAGGAAGCACAACACTTAGGTTGAAATCGCTGAGTAAAAGGTAATCTACTCACAAGTGACCGTCACAAATAACTTTCACTGAATGTGTAACTAACTGATGAGCATAACAAATCGAATTTGTCATACGTTCCTCATTATAGCAGTAGTGTTTGGCCTGGAAAGTGGCCAATCCGGATACCTTCCCGTTCTGCTGACCTGTTATCCCAGCCAGTCTCCTGTGCCGAGCTGTTCTCATCTCTTAAAACAAGACCATATTAAATGCTAATTGCACTCAGCACAAGGTTATGCTTTCTATGCTGTTTTTAGACTTACATATTACTTATTGCATTTAATAACCTGGACTATCCTTCTTGAGACTTCTCTTCAGACTCAGTAAGCTGTCAGTAATTACAGGAAATACAGCAAAATACTATGATGCAGAGAGCTTCTAAATATAAGCAGTATGAGAATGAGTGACCCAATGTAAACTAAGGCTAACATTGATGTCATAGAGATTATGCATGTGTGCTTTCAAAGCCTCATGCATGTCCAAGATGTCAACTGGAACAGAAATCTGACTGTAAGCTACAAGTTTCTGTCCAGATGGCGGTTCGACATTTTCTGTTTTTTTCTACATCTATCCAGACTATATGGCTGAGTAGACACTGGTGCCTCAGGCTGAGAGGCAGTCAAATGGTTGAAAATGAAGGGAGTCTGGATGAGCTTGACCTGGAGAACCTACATGAATTACAATAAACCAAGCCAAGCACTGCAGGAGGGGTCGAGGGTCAACAGCCTGGATCACTGTTATTAAAGTAGAAGTTATGCTCTGAGCAGAAGAGTGACGGCGGCCTGATTGGTTCTGAAGAGCTGCAAGACACAGGGAATAATAACAGGGGAGGGCTGATGGGTAGTTCCCATGGGAAGGGGGGGATCTGGGTGAGGGGGCCCAAGGTCCCCGGTCCAGAGCTGGTCACACAGATGTAACTCCACGGCCCCAAGGTCGGCTGGGATAGAAAGGGTTTGTTTTTGTGTGTGTGCTGCCTTTTCCTCATCCTCCTCTGTCTTTTCTCCATCAAGCTCGCCTTCCATTCCCCTCCATCCCTGGCTGTCCCCTGCAGACATCAGCTATGCTCTCCGATGCAGCCCACCGTCCCTGACATGGCACAGAAGGAGCGGTGAGTCAACCCCTCTGGAGAAGCAGACTTCAACGTGGGCTGTGCAAGGCCTGCCTTTAAATAGGTTCGCAATGTGCAAGGTCACCGCCAACCAGGCCAGCAGCCCCCACAAGCCAGAATTCCCCTTCTGCGTTCCCCGCAGAGGAAACAAACATCTCTTCTTGCCAAAAATCACTGAAAACTATCCCAACCCTTAGGATCCCACCCCTGAGTGAAAAACAGCCCGGCAATCAATACGCCAATACGTGAATCTAATTGGAATGGATAGCTTCAGTTAGCACCGAACTGAACAAGATGCCCAGGCCAGTTTGGAAATGTTTTCTACATAGCAGTTCAGCTAAGAGCACAATACAGGAACTCAGGGCTATGAAAAGGAGAATATTCCATATAAATATGTGATAAGTGTATTATAAATATGTAGTGAATGTAAGTAAAGTTCCTATATATTTAATACCACCAAAGAGCTGTGCACATTACTTGTTAATGTCTTATGGAAAGTGCAAAAACATAATAACATAATACCCCTTTTGGTGACTGACAATAACCATGATATCTTGGTCATTAGTCTAATCCATTTATGGATTAGAATGCTGTATCCATCCACCCGTCTATTATCTAACCCACTTATTCCTGGTCAGGGTCACAGGGGTGCTGGAGCCTATCCCAGCATGCACTGGACGAAAGAGCTGCCAGTCTATCGCAGGGCACACACACCATTCACTCACACACTCATACCTAGGGACAATTTAGACTCTGCAAATAGCCTACCCTGCATGTTTCTGGACTGAGGGAGGAAACCAGAGTATCTGGAGGAAACCCACACAGACACGGTGAGAACATTCAAAACTCACATAGAAAGGTACAGGCCTTTCAAAACCACGGCCCTTCTTGCTGCGAGGCAATAGTGCTAGTGTTATTCATTATGGTTACTGTGAGGAAACCGTATGAGATATTAATTAGATAAGTTTGTTTGTGTATTATTATAAGTATTATTTTAAGGCAAATCTGCCTCAGCCTCAGCCTCCATGACAGTTAAAAATCAGGATGGGGAAAAATCAACAAGAACAGTGTGGATTATGGCTGTTTAGGCCCAAAACGAGACCGTGGATTATGACACCTTTTCATGAGTAAATACATTATTCATGCCTTCACAAGTCTAGCGTTTCCTACTTTCTTTCACCACTCTCATTTTTCTTCTTCTTCTCCGTCTCTTTCCCCATTAAAAAGTAGTGAATGCATTATCTTTCTGGAACTTTCCAACACTCGCTAAGCCTCAGTTTATCCCCACTGCCTCTGTAGGCCCTGGTCTTTAGTTTTTAGTTTTTCTTTTTATAAGGAGGAAAGTTTGGCTTGCTGTGATGGATGAAAGCAGAGCTCCATTGCACTCTAAGCCACATTTTGATTACAGGTAACCAGGTAAGGATCTTATTCTGCACGGTCTGCGCTGAGCTTAACACTAAGCCTGCAAGGCATTAACAAGTCTCAACAACTTTTTTTTTTCCGTTATATTAAAATGAAAGCAGCCGTTATCACAAGAACATTTTATAAATATGTCCACCTACAACGAGAACGATCTTCAGTGTTCGTAGTAGATACAGAGAAATGTGAATCATTTAATATGAATAAGTTATAGCTGACTTTTGAGTTTAAGATGGTTCACATGTTTTTATTTTTTAACCGGTTGATTTAGTATACTCAAACATTTGACCAGAGTCAGACGTGACTGGAGTCAGATGGATGTTTTGACAGCAGTATTGACAAAATCCATTAAATCCACTGAAATCAATAGTTGTGGTTCATGTAGTTCTCCACCAATCCTAGCTGTTGGATATTAACGCAGCAGAGATGCTCAAGAGAGCTGATTATAGCTGCCACCCACTGCAATTTTATTCCAGGGGACTTCTTCTTTTGGGAATGTTCCCCTCTGCGGAATTCACCGCTAACATCTTAAGTTGTAATATCCTACTGCCTTTTCGTTCTGTTTAATCAGGCAAATGGGCCGCAATCAGCAGGTCTCGCCCAAGTAATGATGTACTCCAACTCAGCATGTGTCATACTGACGAGAGGGACGGGTCGCCAGCCCTCCACTGGGCGGGGCTGTTCTGAGCGAGTCACTGACGGACAGGTGACACGTGCTGGGGTCATGACCCCTTGCTCTCTCATCAGTCCCAGGTCCATTAGTTTGATGGGGCACATTATTTAATCGTTCTCTCAGCCCTGCTACTGGGGTTGTTAACCATACACGCCTAATTGCTTGGGGCCCAAGCTGCCACACGGTGGGAAAAATTAATCTGGAAATGATTTTTAATGCAATACGGTTTTAAAAATCTTCTTACACAGTAGTTCTTCCACATACAATATCATTGAACATTTCGGTTTGTGGGACCCAAGGACGGAGGAGTTTTTCCTGAGCTCCAGCCCAAGACCAGCTGTGCACCCCCCCTCCAGCCACTGTTGACTCAGCTGCAGCACCAAGCCTGTCCCCTCGCCTGTTCCTGCCATCTCTCAACATGACCGGAGTCATCTTTGCTTGGACTTAATTCATTTGGATTGGACGTTTACATAGGGCAATTCATCTGTTTACATGTAATACCTATATTACCTAATACAGATAATTCTTTTGCAACAAACCGGTGCCAACGAGATGGGTTCTGCCAAGGTCAGGTTCTGCTCAATGTTTCTTCCTGTTATCAGTCAAGTTTTTCCTTGCCACTGTTGCCCTAGGCATACTCTCGGGGGCCATTTCTCTATAAAGCTGCTTTGTGACAAAGCCCCTTTGTTAAAAGCGCTATACAGAAAGAAAAAAAAAAGAAATTGATTGAGGAGGTCTCTGTCCATCTTGCCTTATGGAAAAAAGAAAATAGAAAATATGTGTGAATAAAGGTTATTGAGCCCACATTCACCAGTCATGATTTTTTTTTACCAAGTTAGAAAACAGTCCACAATATAACTACTGTTGTTACTGCCAAGAGTAGAAAATCCATCCATTTTGTGCCTCTTTTATAACCTTGACCTAACTGAACAAGTGCAATTCACAAAGAGACAACTCTCCCTGTCCAATACCCCAGCATCAGTCAAACTCTCCAGCCACCAAAGCCTTTGGCGTGGGCTGACACATTGGAAGCAAACTCTAAATGAGCTTCAGCAGCTGAGATAAGTTGGAGCCACTCAGCTCTAATGTAATGTTGTATAATAAGCCCTGCAGCTTTCATCCTGATTCCCCCACGCCTGTTCCTTTGCATTTGGGTGAAGGAATTAGTCAGTCAGTATGGTGGTAAGTGTTTTTTGAAACAAAAGGTTTATTCCCGATATGTTCACACATTGCACTAAACTTGTGGGGACACTGGGTGGATCATCTTGTTATGGAACACTGTTCTAGTGTCTGGATGGGCCCCATGGTCCGACATCCACCCATCCAGCTATCCATTAATTACCCAGCCCAATTATATATAATTATAATCTTATTCCTGGTCAGGGTCACGGGCATGCATTGGGTAAAAGGCAGGATTGGAGAGGTCGCCAATCTATTGCAGGAAACACACACCAATCACTCACTTACACACACCCATAACTACAGTATGAGTACAGGACAATTTACACTCTCTAATTAACCTCATCTGTAACTGTGCTACCAACTGCACAACTGCAGCTGACAAGAAGAAGAAGAAGAAGAAGAAGAAGAAGAAGAAGAAGAAGAAGAAATGGGTTGTGTAGTTTAAGAATAACTCAACAGTAAATCTATGGGACAAATAGCCTTGCTCATTCAAATATTAACAGCAGCAACTACAGCATTGATAACTGTGGTCAAGTGCAAAATAAATACCATCAGGCTATATGTTTTTAAAAAGAATGTGTTGTTTTTTCAGGCGATCTGGCAAAGACAACAGCTCTCATTAACAACTCAAACACAACACAACAAACAATCACACAATTCCCATAGAACTAGTTAAAACAATTACAATCTTCTCAAAAAGTGTTCGGCACAAGGGTACTGAATGAATATAATGCAATAAGCCATCTAATTCCAACAGAGCTTTGGATGTTATTCCAAGTCCATGGTGCTAAGTAAGAAAATGCCATTTTACAATTAATGAAACGGTATTGTAAGCAAACAAATTTGCACACATAATACATAATAAAATAGAAAAATATGGACATCTTGCAATCTTTGTAGTCAAACTGTGGCTCTGTTATTGCTCCTAATTGCTCTGGTATTTTTTTTTGTCATACCTTTGAAAAAGACACAATGACCAGGAGCAAAATATACACAATTACACTTTTTACAATTTCCCATTTTTCTCTGCTGCACAAATTCTTTAAAAAAGTGCTATGAAAATTAAGTAATCATTCCTTGCTTCTCATAAATAACTCAAAAAAGGAAAAAAGTATCCTCAGGACATCATTCATCTTCAAAGAGAGTTGGTTTAAATTCTGATTCCCTTCTATATTTAGGGAAGACAGGCAAGTGGCAACTGATGGCACATCAGTGGCGCTCAATCCTCATTGTGCATTTCACCATCTTCCCCTTCTGGCCGTACTCTCCGGGCCTGCTGTCCGCACCGCGGCACGTTTCACAACCCTCCATCTCATGAGTTCCTCAGTCTGCCTCGCTGATCATAAATAACGGACCAAATTTGGTCCCAGGGGTACTGCCTGGGTGTATACTGCCTGCATCCCCTTACAGAGAAAAGATTGAAACTGCAACAAATCTCTGCCAAACTCCATTTTTGTTTCATGAGCCAGCACAACCTTCCCATCGTAAACATGTCTCCCAAAATGTTGATACTACCCTCTGAGCCGGCTGTACACCGAAGAATGACATAATTGAGGTGCTTGCAATTTCCGTGTCATTTTCAACACGTCCATCACTACTTATACTTCTGAACACAATTCTATTTTAGTGTTTCAAAGACACAATCAAATACATTAACATGTCAGTCACAACAGATCATTTCTTCTTATTGAGGCTTTGATTATGGATCTCATATCGTTGGTTCTGGCAATTGCTGTTGCGAAACTAAACACAGAAATAGATTTTTGGATTCAAGGTTCTGAAGTTGTTAGCCAAATAAGAAATGCACAAATCAATTTCAGCATTTCAGGGTTGGACTCTTTTGATTTGTTGATCTAAAAATCAGCACAAAAACATGCACATCCACTCACTCAACACACACAGACACACACACACAGACACACACACCACAAGCATCCATCCGGACGGACGCACAAAGATTGAAGTCAATACGACAGGTGCGTACATGTACTCCAGATGCCGGAAACCTATCTCCATCTCCATCTCATAACTACAGCAGAGGGAACAGTCTGTAAGCCAATAGCTGCGTGTCATTACAGAAGAAAAATAAAAATGCTAATGGTGATTGCATAAGCATTTGATTATACCTTCAAACACAATGCACCAGGGAGGCGACTGCCTCTTCGGCAGTTAGCAAATTCACTGGTTAATGATGTAATGACTAGTTGGGCCATCGCCGCTTCTATTCTTCAAATTCCAAGAACTCATTTGGAGATGTAGTTACATAAGTAGGGAAGCAGATGTGGCACATAATGATGACTAAACGCATCAATTAAAGACAGCCTTCCTCAAAAAAGCATTTTCGGATATCGCAACCGACGGCAGATGCCTGCTTTCTCTCGCTCCAGCAGCGACAGTGACGTGAGTCTAGGCATTTGCAGAAGGGGAGCTGCTTGTCTGTCTCCCATGGGGGGTGATGAGTGGCGGTAAAGGGCACAAAGGGCAGGTGCAGATCCAAACTTTACCGACTGAAACCAAAGCTGCTTGGTGGGAGGACCAGCACACCGTGTGTTTAACTAAGAGGGCGAAAACGAAGGAGCAGAAAGCAGTGCAAATGAGAGCCACCTCAGCTGAAATCAGAGGCAGTTAAAGCAGCAGGGTGGGAGCGGGGGGGTATTGGAAACGACACTCGTTAGTCTTCCGTGCAGGTCAGACGGGGAGGATCCTGTTTAATGATCGTTCTCTGGTGGGAGAGGGAGAGCAGGCCTGTGAAACCTGGGAGGGGGGCGGGCCGGTAATGAACGGGGCACTGCACAGCCCAAACGCTGCACAGAACCACAGTCAAGCACGGTCTCATACGGACCGTGCTCCTCAGGGATATAGATAGTTTTTTTTTTTTTTTTACTGGCTTGGCTTTCTCTCATCATGTTTACTGCTTCTGGAGTTTCCAGCAGTTGCGGCTTCTATGGGGACAACATTAGCTCAAGAGGTTAGAGTGGTTGTCCGGCAGTCGGAGACTGGTGGTTCGACCCCCCACTCTAGGCGTGTCCATGTATCCCTGTGCAAGACACCTAACCCCCAATTACTCCCAACTAGCTGGATGATGCCTTGCTTGTTTTCACCATTGGTGTGTGAGCGTGTGTGTGTGTGTGTGTGTGAGTGTGTGTTTGTGTGTGTGTATGGGTGAATGAGAGGCATTAATTGTAAAGCGCTTTGGGTAAACCGTAAATGCAGTCCATTTACCATCTATGACTTAAGCCTTTAAGGTGTGGGGTCAAGAAGATGGGTAGTATGTAGAACGGAAGATTCTAATGCTGATGTCACAATCACTACTGATTGTGATTGACAGCAACTGAGTTCAACAACACTGATTTAGAATTAAGAAAAAAAAAAAAACATTCCAAAAACCATGCTCTGCAAAGCCTTAAGGGTGGGAGGAGTTCCTCTCCAGGAAGGGAATGCCTGTGAGCTTTTTGTGTTATTTTACAAAAACTGAGGGGGCTGTATTAGCCTTGCATTTTTTCTATCCTAAAAGATGTTTGCCTTCATCTCATCGTCCTCATGAATAAGCCAGGGGGGAGCAGGACAGGGTTTGTGTATTCACACACATTTGAGGCTTTCAAAGTGCAGGCAGATACATCAAGGATACATCAGATATTGGACGTAAGTTCAATGAGAATTCTGTCTGACAGGGATATTTTGACAGGGATATTTTGTACCTGGTTTTACATTCAAGGTTCTAACATCGCCTTCACATAAGAGACAAAGCAAGTGTCTGTTTTTCTTCTTTAAGAGTACCCTACAGAGAAATGTTGTGTATGTCTCTATATCCTTTTTATGTATTTTTTAATGCTAGTTATTGGGTTGACGCAAATAGTTCACGCTATATGCCAAAAACGGCATCCATTTGTCCGTGATCGCCTTCAATGTCCGTCCCAGCAGGAGTACACAAGCAGATGTCCGGCCTGGTGTTCTTTACAACCCCCGCCCAAGGTTCTGGCAGCTTCGCCGGCTCCTAAAATACAATCTGGAGAAAGAGCAGAAAAGAAGCGTCATGTAGGGAGAGGCATTGGGCTGTACGTCTCTCCCCTTCTGACAGAGAGACAGAGATCAGCTCAGAGGTGAGGGTTCAGACTAAGCTAAAGTAATTAACAGGGAACTCTGGCTCCTCTGCTACAGGAAGGCCATGGATGCAGATCAATCTCAAGCAGCATTAATTCTGCCCGGCGACAAAGTCTGTCCTGCTCTCGCTCTGCGAAGACCTAGGGCCTGAGCGAGCAGCGTCCACGGAGCACACATTAACGAGGCCCAAACCTGCACTCACTTCCAACCGCCACAGAACTGCCGGAAAAGCCAGAGAGTGAAAAAGGTGAAACCAGCAGCGTCACGACAACAAGGATCGTGGGCCGGGTACGAGAACCTCAGCCTCTTTCATCAGAGGATTTTCACAAATTTGAATTCAGCCCTGCAGAAAATAAACAGCTCAAGATAGGTTTTGAAACAGCTGGTAGCTGGTTCACCAGTTCAATCCAGCTCCCAGCTCTACATGGTTTAGCTGGTTGACCAATTCAGACCAGCTCAAGCTATGTATGAAACAGCGGGTAGCTACCAGTTGACCAGCTACCAGTTCAGACAAGCTACCAGCCCTAGCTGGTTGACCAGCTTGGCCATGCTGATTGACCAGCTCATACCCAGCTGGACCAGCTCATGACCAGCTGGTCAAGCTGGCATAGCTAGTAGGTTTTACAGCAGGGAACAAAGGCCCTTTATTTGTTTGCTCAACATTTTTCAATGTGATTGTGACCCTATCTGAAATATCCATTGGACCAATACTGAGAGTTGGGCTTTGTACACCTTTGGTGACGTTGGAAAAGAATGGGATTACATACTGGGCTCACACAATGGGCCTACACACTGCATCTGAGACATCTGAAAGTGCTACACATTCCCCCTCGGGGGGTGAACTCAAAGCAGATTCCAAATATAGACAGTAAGATATGGTGGCAGTTTAGCATAATAGCTAGAGAACTTCACAAAGGCTGTTCATCGTACCCTTGAGCATGGTACTTAACCTGAATTACTTAAGTAAAAATATCCAACTGTGTGTGCATGTGTGTGTGTGTGTGTGCATGAGAGAGAGAGAGAGAGAGAGAGAGAGGGAGAGAGAGAGAGTGTGTGTGTGTCTATATAAGTAATGTGTGTAATTCACTCTGGATAACAGTGTCTGATGTATAACAGTACTTATAAATTTGCATTTCATAACTAGCAAATAATCTTGGCTTTCTTAGCCACTTCCACTTTCATAGCCAGTCATGTGTGTCTGTTGTGAAACTGGATACTAAAGGACTAAGAATACTCACCTGTCTAAATGAAGCATAAATTAAATTGAAATATGACAACTATGTCAACTCTTGCGTCAAGTTCATCAGATGAGGAAGGTTTCCACACACAGTTGGCTCACTCCTCATTCATAAAAGACCCACAAAGGGCAGGGCCTGAAAAATTAATTTGGCTTCAAATATCAATATTAATTATTACAGTTACATATGCAGTACAGTCCTATACTATCCATCCATTATCTGAACCCACTTATCCTGAACAGGGTCGCAGGGGGGCTGGAGCCTATCCCAGCATAAATTGGGCGAAAGGCAGGAATACACCCTGGACAGGTCGCCAGTCCATCGCAGGGCACACACACCATTCACTCACACTCATACCTACGGGCAATTTAGACTCTCCAATCAGCCTAACGTGCATGTCTTTGGACTGTGGGAGGAAACCGGAGTACCCGGAGGAAACCCACGCAGACACGGGGAGAACATGCAAACTCCGCACAGAGAGGCCCCGGTCGGTCCTATACTATATTTAAGATAATGTTATCTGGGGGACCAAATGTAGTATTATTATGATGATGTAGAAGGCCTCTAATTCCTACCTGGATCATCCTATGTTTGTAGGAGCCTTTTAGTGTGAGGAACATGTAAACCATGTATCCAGGGATCTGTATCTGTACTTTCACTTCATATAAATAGTCTCATTTCAAATCCATGGTGCTGGAGTACAGAGCCAAAAGAACAAAAACTGTGTCAGACCGCACTATATATGTGCTGTTAATATGCACATCATTTGCCCATTTAAATCAATGCACCAAAAAAAAAATGTGAATGAGAAGATGGTTGAAATATTGCACAAATGCAATAGCAATAGCATTGATTTTAGGCATTTGGTAGACATTTAACTTGAGCAACTTGACTCTGATTTGTTTTATATAAACCCTGTGTATAGAGATAGATATTTTATGAAGTGATTCAGGTCAAGTACCCTGAACAGAGGAGCAAGATGGCAACACCCCACTGCAAATCAAACCTTACAAGCCAAGCTCTTTAACCACTACACTGTCTCCCCATCCAGGTGGACTGTTTATGGTAGAAAGCATAAAACGTTCTGTTAGGGACCTGTAACTGTGCATCAGATTTTGCTCAGACATCCCGTTTTTAGAGCACACTAAAACGCATAACCCTTCAGTGTTTCACTTGCAGCGCTGCATATTGAGTCTACAGGGACAGACAGTCGCATTAAAGGAAATTCTCATACATGATGCAGAACCCGGTGTATGATCAGCCTCTCTCTGCGGGATACAGTCTGACATTTGTCTACTGATCTCTGGTCTCGTTCAGTCACATGACCTGCCAGTCACTGACTGTCCCTGTGGGGGAAACTCTTCACAGGGAGTCCTTTGACCAAAGGCGAGGCCCACTTTGAACAGACCCACGGAGAGGGGGACTACAGATGGACCAGCAGCCATCTTTAGTACCAGAGCCAAGGGGCGATCCCTGCTGTAAAATCCAGCTATGCCAGCTCGACCAGCTTGAAAATTGAGCTGGTCATAAGCTGGTCTACCTGGGAATGAGTTGGTCAACAAGCATAATAATAATAGTAATAATTTGTTATTTAGCTGACACTTCTATCCAAAGTGACTTACAGTTGATTAGACTAAGCAGGGAACAATCCCCCCTGGAACAGATTTCATCGACTAAACTGGTGCTTGAACCACTAACCTTCTGGGTCCCCTGCATGGCCAAGCTGGTCATAAACTGGTCTAGCTGAGTATGAGCTGGTCAACCAGCTGTTTACAAAAATGACCATGTCAAGCTGGGAGCTGGTCTGAACTGGTCAACCAGCTAAACCATGTCAAGCTGGGGGAAAGTCTGAATTGGTCAACCAGCTAAACCATGTTGAGCTGGCAGCTGGTCTGAACTGGTCAACCAGTTACCAGCTGCTTCAAAACCAAGCTCAAGCTGTTTTTTCAGCAGGGACAGCCTTTTGCAGGAATTCAGTGGGACTCAGAGGTAACTTTAGAGCAGGTTAGAATGATCAGCAATAGAGGCCAGCGGTGATTCTCTTGGAGGAGTGCACCGAAAGGGAGGTATACGAGAGAACAAGAGGCGCTTAAATTTCACCACCGTTCCCTTCATCCTCAACTTTCAGTGAAGTATTTAAGGGGTAGGTGTGCAGAGCCCATTTCAGGACATCGCACTCCCTGGAGGAGGGGTGAGGCAGTTGGGAGAGGAGGGAGCAGGATGACCCAAAATGAATGCTCTGTGGGCTAAATGGCAGCATTTCCACATGCTGTAGAAGCACAGAAAGTGGAGTACTCCACTGAAAGCAAAATGACAGGAAAAGAAGCAAACCTCAAATAAGAGCAGCACTCGTTTAAATTCAATCCTCCAGCTTCACTCCAGATCTCTGTGCAGTAGACCAGAGTTGTAGAACTCTGAAAGAAACGCAGTTATACTGTTCAGCGCTGGTGTAGAACAAAAACAAAATGGCAACCACATCAACAGATGCAACAGCTGTCACAGAGAAGAAAAAATAACAATTGTTGGAGCTATCAAATCCCTTTTCCTCTGCTCTAGAATACCAGTGGCAGCAGGAATCCTGGGAAGGCTCCTCTAGTTTTCCATTTGCCCTGAAGAGGGACGCTGTGCTCTGGGATGGAGATGGGAGGGGTGAAGCAAACTTTCCCCGGCTCCAAGCAGCCTTTCTCCCCAGGAGACACAAGGAGGACTCCATCAGGACAAGTCCGTTCCTCCACTATGCTTTTGATGTACACGCTCTGTGTTCATGTGTGCCTTCCTGCCTCCCCTACAGCACATTTCTAAATCAAACGTCAACAAGAGGGAGCGGATTCAGTGCTGTGAGGAGGCAGGACTGTCTTCTCTTCTCCGCACAGCCCAGGAGGCAGAGGAAGAGCTTGTTACCGCCGAAACGCAGAGCTAGGGGGCCCTATCGGAGAGAGGCCTGTCCGGGCAGCCACTGTGCAGGGTACAGGGTGTCAGAGCTGGGTCTGCTCCCACATCATCCCTCCCCCCTCCCCAGCGCTAATGCTCAAATACACACACATATACACACACCTGCTCACATGTGCATCAAACACATACACACGCATCATCGCTAATGCTCAGATTAACACACACATCCACGCATCGTTGCTTATGCTCATGAAGACATGCATGCACGCACAAGCGTCACCGCTAATACTGAAACACACACACGCACACACGCGCATAAGCACACACACACACGTCACTGCTAATGCTGAAACAGATACAAACAAACGAACGCACACAGGCACACACTCACAGCAGTGTAGACCTAGAATGAGACGTACCGTCACATTTGAGATGCTGATATGACACTGCAAGTCAAATAAATCATCATATTGTGGCAGTCAGAACAAAACAGACACACAAAGGCACTCTCAGGAGCCAAACTACCAGCATAAAAATCACACAGAAAGCCAGTCATGCGTTAACATAATGAAAGAGATGATCACAGAGCCAGTCAGACTCAACAACAGACACACATTCTCACATGCTGAAGCTGACATACTCATATAGAGAACAGCCACACTGTGTATTTGGTCTGACAAAGGTATTGTATAACTTCCTTAGATTTATACTCAATATTCTTGGCTATGTATCCAAGCATCCTGTGGGACATTTTTTTGCTACAGCACAGACACACTTGTATAGAGAACAGCCACACTGAAACTCATACACTCGTATGGAATAGTATTATTACATAACTACATGTTATTTAGCTGACACTTTTATCCAAAGTGACTTACAAGTTGATTAGACTAAGCAGGATCTCATCGTGGTTACAGTTCCACAACCTCGCGGGTCCCAGTCATGTACCTTAATTACTACAGCCTGCATCACATTGAAGCTGACACACTAATATAGAGAACAGTAACACTGAAGCTGGCACTTGTATAAGGAACAGTCACACTGAAGCTGGCAGGCTTGTATAGAGAACAGTAACACTGAAGCTGGCACTTGTATAGAGAACAGCCACACTAAAGCTGGCACGCTTGTATAGAGAACAGTCACACTGAAGCTGACACACTTGTCTAGAGAACAGTCACACTGAAGCTGACACACTCATCTGGAGAACAGTCACACTAAAGTTGGCACACTTGTATAGAGAACAGCCACACTAAAGCTGGCACACTTGTCTAGAGAACAGTCACACTGAAGCTGACATGCTTGTATAGAGAACAGTCACACTGAAGCTTGCATACTCGTCTAGAGAACAGTCACACTGAAGCTGACACACTCATCTGGAGAACAGCCGCACTAAAGCCGGCACGCTTGTAAAGAGAACAGTCACACTGAAGCTGGCACGCTTGTAAAGAGAACAGACACAATGAAGCTGACACACTCATCTGGAGAAGAGCCACACTAAAGCTGACACTCTTCTGGAGAACAGTCAGACACAACATCACACATCACTTCACTTACCGGAGCTCATAAGATCATACCGTGCTGGACACACCGACATTTACCCAGTAACACACAGAGGAGCTGTCACCTTCGAGGGACATAAGAGCAATTTAACGATTGCCACTTTCCATCATGTCACTCCCAGGGACGCAGACTGGCAGAAACCTGCTTCGTCATTGTGTAGCTTTTTCTGCATTCTCACAGAGAATCAACACATACAGGACCACGCATCAGGGTGAGGATGCTCTTCTAAATTCTCAGAGAACTCTTATAGAGAACATGTAGAGATCCTTGCATCCTTTCATCAAGGACTCGTTTCACTGACAAAGATCGTATCTTATTTTACCATAACTTCCAGTCAAATATTTAGCCCAAGTACCACACTGAAGATCACCTGTGTCAAATACGTAATTGCTTTTAATTAAAATACTTTTCTGTACTCTAATGATCTTCCCTTTTGCAACAGAGCCAACCAAGAGGACCAGAAGGTGGAGATTGCGCTCTTTGAGAGTATTTCAAACAATTACGTATTTGACCCAGGTCTGTATGCTTCTACTTAAAAATCTGAGTTTCATAATCAGCAGGCCACACTGCTGCCTCCCACAGAACCTCTTTAAAAAGAAAAACTCTGAAAGTTCATATCTGAAGTGGCTACAGTATCTTATCAGGAAAATAATCATGAGCTACAGCTGAACGGCTGCTGTAGACCAGGGCTTCCCAGCCATGATCTTGTAGGGCTGTGTGGTCCGCTGGTTTTTATTCCCACCCAATAATCACTAACCTGCTCAGACACAGGGACCCTGGGTTAACTGAGTAATCAGCCGCTTTAATTGATCAATTAAGAGCCGAGTCAGACTGAAATGTAGGGCAGCCACGTGGTCCTATGGGACCTGCTTTTGGGAGCATTACTGTAGACTTATCGATGGCAGAACACAGTCTGACCGAAACCAGAGAGATGGACAGGGGAGTGGACCTTTCAACCTGTGCTCAGGTACTGCATATGTCAGAGATTGCACCAACGATGACCCTGGATGATTGGGAACACAGACGCTGTCTCAGGGGACCCACCTGTGTGAATCTGGGGCCTCTTTGGTGGCCTGCGTGGTCCCCATTTCATGGTCCCCTGGCCATTTAGTCACATCCTGGCCTCTCTCAGTGCATATATGTGTATGTCACATAACAGTGGCAGCTGAGTGCCAGGGCTTGGTTGGAGAGGGAGGGAGGGAGGGAGAGAGAGAAAGAGAGAGAGAGAGAGAGAGAGGGAGGGGGGGCTGTAGAACAGGGGGAGAGGAGGGGGGTTAGAGCAGCTCATTTTAATCTCGCACTTTGCCTCTGCACAAAGTGCTGCTGAGAAAACAAGCGACAATTACTGCCCTGTTTGTAGCAGGGAGCTGAGTGACGGGAAAATAGCAGGTTTCACATAGCCGTCTCACTGTGAGAGAGACCAGAGAGAGAGAGAGAGAGAGAGGGGGAAATGAATGAGAGGCAGAGAGAGGGATAGAGAGAGACACTTAGAAAGAGGAGGGGGGTGGGGGCATTGAACGAAAGGGGAGGAGGAGAGGGGGGTGGGGACAGGTCTGTGAGGGAGAAAAATCTCAGCTGAATTCCTCTCCGCTTCTTCTCTCTCTGGCTGAAACCCAGAAGCTGCTGACAGCAACAGCAGCACAGAGAGGGAGAGAGCAAGCGAGGGAGAGAGAGAGCGCAATAGAGAGAGAGAGCGAGCGAGGGAGAGAGAGTGAGAGAGCGAGCGCGATAGAGAGAGAGATCGAGCAAAGGAGAGAGAGAGACAGCAGATATACATCCTTCTGAAGTCTCCATCATACTGCCAGAAATAAAAGGGATCATTTAGGAGGGGAGAAAAGGGGTCTGGGAAATACTGTAATATTTTGACGATAGAAGACGACGAGGCGACTGACTAACCGAGAGAAGGAAGACACCGGAACGAGAGGGAGGAAGGAGAGAAAGAGCAACCCGCGGATGCGTTTGCAGCCATTCCTCCTCTGCTCACGGTAGGGAAGTTTTTTCATTTTTTCTTCTTCTCCCTGTCTCTGAATTGGCATGCAGCACTGCACCGTGGGGCTGTGTGGTCCTCCTGAATGTGCTTGCATTGAGGACAGTGAGGGGGAAAACAACAAACCGACGCATCACGCTGCAAACGAATCCCGCAAGTGCCCTGCTTTTCGGATGGTTCGGAGGAAGATGTTCTGTACGGGCATAGCGGGCGAGTGGGGTTCAAGATTTTAAAACTCCACTAAATAATAGTGCGTTGTCGTTGTGAGGTTTTATTGACACGCTTTTTAACTGTAGTTTAAGTTGTACCAGTCACTTTGCGAGGGTAGCCTCGAGCATGTAGTGCATATGGGACTACAATAAGCACTACAGCAGTGCTGGTTATCACCATATCAACAACCGGAGCATTTGCCCATCACCAGAATCCTCTAAAGTGGCGTAATTACTGATACGTGGTGGCATCAAACTGATTCGGTACGTGATGCTTGCACGTCTGTGTGTGTGTGTGTGTGTGTGTATATGCGTACGTGATTTTGTGCGTCTGTGTATGTGTGTGCGTGCCCGTGTGTGTGTGCATGCGCGTGTGTCTCTGTGTATGTTAGTCTGCATGTGCGTGTGTGTGTGTGTATGTGCATGTGTCTGTGCGCGTGTTTATGTGTGTGTGCGTGTTTTAGTGTGTGTATTTGTGTATGCCCATGTATGGCTGTGTCTGTGCATGTGTGTTTCAGTGTCACACATGTGCGTGTGTGCGTGTGTGTGTGTGTGTGAGAGATAGAGCGAGAGTAGGTGCAGGGGAAGGCATCCATCATTTCGCCGAGGCGATTGGCAAAGCGCACTCTTCCCCCTGTTGCTATCGCCCAGCCCCTACCCACACCGCCCTGCCCAGCGTCCCCCCGCGCGGCCCTGATTACCGCCGTTCTGATGGAGCTGGACGCGCGCTGTTTCATCTCTCAGCATATTGTAGGAGGAATGTGGGTGTACTGTGAAAAGCACTAGAACAAGAACACGCGGTTGTGACTCCAGACAGTGCCTGCTGTGTGTAGGCGTCTTGCAATGCATGCGTTTAGAGCTGTGTAGTGTGTGTGTGTGTGTGTGTGTGTGCGCGTGCATTAACTGGGTGTTAAATCACATGACAGCACCCAGTTAGGGGAATAGTTAGATACACTGTTGCATTTATCCATTGGCTGGCTACACAGCACAAGAACATCTCTGTACCAATTTCACAGGTATTTTCAGAGAGAGTGCAAACTCAAACCAGCTGAGATGTGTTCAGTGAGAATCGCTTTAATGTCAAGAGATATCAATAATAAGGTGTTGTCTGCAACCACACCATGCCATATGTCCTTCCTGTGAGAAAACACACGCATACAGTTCCGCTAATGCACTGAGAGCAGCCTGGCTAGTTTTGAAGGCATCCCACTTGCTTCCGATGCCAAAAAAAAAGCAACGAATGGACCAACCTGCAAGACTAAATTGGAAAAATTTATACACACAAGGCACACAACACAATCCAACAAACACTCCAAAAATAAAATTGGCAACATTGTCAAGTAATGTAAGCATTTTGTGTTTTCCTTTTTTTTTAAACTTCCAAATCTAGATTTTTTTTCTTCAACTCGCCCCTCCCACCCTGCCAATTAATAACAGCGTTCGCTGATTCTTCTCCCCTGAAACCCTCCTCCTCTCCATCCATCACACAGCACACAATCTCTCCAGTGTCAGACGGAGGCAGCTGGACATCAAAAACATCTTTCCTCAGACTGATGAATTACTGCTGCACGAAAGTGTCTGTCTACTCCAGATAAACACACACAAAGAGTATAAAAAAAACACACACACACAGACACACGCAGTCACTTGCACATCAAGACACACAGATACACATGCACAATAACACACACAAAAGTATAAAACATACACATGCGCACACAGTATATATACACACATACACACACACACGCACATACATATTAAAACCCGCAGATACGCATGCACAATAGACCACACATGCACATGTGCACACACAAGCACACGACAAGACAAACACACTAAAAACACAACATATGCACACTAAAACATACACAAGCACACCCCAAAAGTATCTTCACACACTGCCGCTGAAATTTGAGAAATGTCATTAATCACTTGGACTCTCCATCAGGACCCACCTGGCTATGGGGCACATAGGATGGATCCTAACACATTTCAAGAAAGGGATTTATAATATATATATAATAAATCCCTTTCTCCAAATGTGTTTACAGCGGGCATCCTGGTGTGACTGCACTCTGCTGTCAGAGCTCAGTCATCTCTGTTTCTGCAAGTCCCCACAAGGCAGCGAAACAGCGCATGTCACACTAATCCAGCCTCAGGAAGTGAGCAGTGGTGGTGTCTGGAGCTGCAAGACATCTACAGGGGTGGAAATCTGGGATTGAGAGACGTTTTGACATAAACAGACTAATTGAACCCCAATAAAGTTTGGATATGTCCAAGTGGGCTAGATACTTTTCACTTTCCAAATATAGTCAGGTTTTCACCTGAATGTCTAGATATCTAGATGTATCGAGACCTACAGTACATATCTAGCCATGAGTTTGTTTATGTCAAAATGTCTCTCTATCCCAGACTTCCACCTTTATAGATGTCTATATTCCGGCTTTTGCTCACTGGGTATCTCCTGTGAACACCAACATACCGGTTCAATCCCGGGCTCAATATCATAAGTATTGCAGTACGGCATGCCTCCATCGTCTTCTCCTGGTAAACAGGTCTTTCGTTTCAGGAGCTAGAGCACACAGAAATAATCTAACCACCCTGCCTTTCTGAATTGTTGTTCACATGAGAACAATATGAAAGTAAATCGATAAACAAGCAATCACGCCTTTTTAGCCTTTCCTTGTACTGGCAAGGATCACAGTCAATTCATTTAGGCCTATTAATGTTTACCAAACCAGGTGGAGAGATGCCTGGCTGAAGCTGTGATGTAGAAAGCACGCTGCCCGTGGTTAAAATCAGAAAGGAGGATGAAGACGAGACACCTTGTCAAACTGACATCATAGGAGCGGCACCGCAAATCTAACAGTCAGTCATTCATTATGGGGGAATTTAGTATTCCCAATTTACAGGCAATAAAACAATCTGGCCCCTGGCCTTCTAACTTGACCAACGAGGTTGAAGATTAATTAAAGGCACGCAATCTGTCATCTTTCTAATGAAATAGGCCCTTCCTGGCACAATTAAAAACACAGCTGTACTGGGGTGAGGCGAGAATGCTTATAGAGAAAGGCATGGAGAGGGGGAATATGAGAGAAAGAGAGAGAGGGAGTGAGTAAGAGAGAGAGAGGGGTATAACATAACATAACATAACATAATGGCGAGAATAGGCCATTCAGCCCAGCAACGCTTGTCTTTTCCTACCACTAACGTTTAGTTTGCCTAAAAGCTAAATTGTATCTAACACCATATCAAGCCTGGTCTTGAAAACCCCCAGTGTTTCTGCCTCCACTGCATGCATGAGATATGGGAGAGAGTGAGCCAGAGACAGAGAGAGAGAGAGAAAGCACTGTTGCACCTGGACAAGCAGCATATGCAAGTGTGTGACCGTGGCTGACCTTGTAAGCCAGGGTCAAGGTTCATCCTGGGTACAGCGCCAGACAGTGAAGTCGCAAAAGCTGAGTCACAATTCCCCCGATTCCCTTCCACCAGAAGCTCATGTATTAGTAAAATGCCCTGTGTGCATACAGCTCTTCCCCCAGGCATTCCTGTGCCCAGGGTAAGAGAGCCTACAGGAGTTCTCCCGAACAGCTGTTACAGCAGCCTAGCACGTTAGCCTCGCTAACGAGACCCGGCCATGACTGAGCAGATGCCGGGAGAAATGAGACAGTGTACAACACGCTCTCTCCTCCCCTTCTTCCCGACAAATAAAGACATTCATTAAAGACAAAATACATCTGATTATCGCGCCGTGGTTCAGGCTTTGAGCTGCAGACGTGTCGGGAGGAATACCGCAACCTTTCAGTGGCCCCGGCGCTTTGATGCAACGGGGGGGAAAAGACAGAGTGGACACCAAAGGTTGACTGCAAACTTAACCTCAGTAATGACCCCCTCGGCACGGGTCAGCACCGCCATTATCAGTAGAATAGAGATGATGGGCTCTGCGATTTTGCCTGCCTCCCCACTCAAACGCATGAATAAATATTCTCTGACCCAGGCCTTATAAAAATGCAGCCTGACATTCTTTCAAATATGGAAATTTAATACAAGTAAAAAGATTATAAAAAGGCACAGGCTGACCTTTTTCCCCGAGTCAGGACCAGCATCTCATCCAAGGAGATTGCACCTCCTACAGTACAGTCTCCCCATCACTGGGTTTGAGTGTCCAGAGAAAAGACCAGACAATAAAGACTCGGCAACACTACAGCGGGAGGTGTCCGATCCAAACACAAACCCGCACCTGCTGAGCGTCTGACCTCAGCACTGCAAAACAACACAATGAAAATAAACTGAAGCGCAAATCAAACCTGATTCAAACCTGCACAAAAAGATCAGTGCAGCCATTGGGCCCTTGAGCAAGGCTCTTAACCCCACAATGCTCCGATTGGCTCCTGCTTAATCTAATCATCTGTAAGTTGCTTTGGATAAAAAAAGCGTCTGCAAATGAACTGTAATGATTCAATAACACACACACACACACACACACACACACACAATCCAGAGCAAGGTCAGTAAGGGGAAGCAGGGAGTGCATTAGAATGGGAGAGGCACAGCTCTGTCTGTGTACATTAGGGAGGTACTGACTGATCCGGTCAAGGTGGCCCTTCCCGATGAGCCGGCTGTCATTACCGCCGGTCATTACACAGCCCCTGGCCCCGTGCCGGGAGCTGCTGAGATGGCCCCAGGCCACGGCTGGGCACTGGCGGATTGGGGGGGGGGGGGGGGGGGGGGCAGCTTACCAGCCCAAGGTAAAATACAAAACCGTTTTATATTCATACACTTTACTATGGTTTTCTGAGGGTACATAAGACTGATTTAGAGAGGCGACACCTGGGTGCGGTGACCCAAACAGGGGCCTGTGAGCCAGCTGAGCCCCATCTGTACGGCCCTGTCCTCATGATGATGGAGCAGAAACAGACCCCTGGTGTGGACCCCAAAGGCAGGCCCAGGCAGGGCTTTAGGCACGGAGGTCGAGGACTCCTCTGATGCCACCAGAACCCTGCGTGGCGGTAGGGGATTGACCGGCCCGGGTCGGCATAGAGACGCAGACCTGCATCTGAAGAGAGGAAGTCTGTTCCCTAAAGGAAAAAACAACCCCGCCGCTGGGCCCTTAACCCAAAAACTGCTCCAGGGGGTTTACACCCATTCTCTCTCTCTCGCCCCACTTGCAATGGTCGTCTTTGTTGGTGTTTCTCCCAGGGCATACTTGCAATAGAGAACACATTCTCAATGGACTTCACCTGGTTAAATAAAGGATTACAAAAAAATATTCCACAATACTCATGTAAATGCTCTCTGTCATGAAAGTGGCTGATGTATGCTCTGCCTCATAATATAATATAACAGAAGATAAGATAACAACATAATCGCAAGAACAGGCCATTCAGCCGAGCAAAAAACCCCAGCTGGTCTCACATTGCCGAATCTGGCCAATAAACAGGAAGGTTCCAGTCAGAATTACAGACGCTAAACTCAGTGAGCACTTTATTAGGTATTTATGAGACTAATTATAGACTTATTGGTCTTCTGCTGCTGTAGCCTATCAACTTAGAGCTTTGACGCTTTGTGTGTTCAGAGATTCTCTTCTGCATACAGTACCACTGTTGTAATGTGTGGTTATTTGCTGTTACTGTCACCTTCCTGTCAGCTTCAACCAGTCAGGTCTGAAAATCCCTGAAAAAGGAGTTCTGAGATACTCAAACCACCCTGTCTGGCACCAACAATCATTCCACGGTCAAAGTCACTTCGATCACATTTCTTCCCCATTCTGACATTTGGTTTGAACAACAGCTGAACCTCTTGACCACATCTGCATGGTGTTATGCATTTAGTTGCTGCCACATGATTGGCTGATTAAATATTTGCGTGAACAAGCTGATGTCCAGGTCAACCTAATAAATTGCTCACTGAGTGTATATTAATCACAATTTGTTTTTCTTTCTGTCTGCTGTACAGCGGAAGACTTATTTTCCTTATTTGCAAAAAATCTTGCCAACAAGCAATATTGTGGGCCAGAGCAGCAGCCTCTGACTGACCTCGTTCTCATTGCCATCTCCTGATAAAGCCCATGCAAATGCTGCACCTATACCCTCCCACGCAAAGGGCCGGGTGTCATTTTACAACAAGCAGACCTTTGAAAGAGGCAAAAAAAGGCCTTTTCAACTGAGATGGCACATTCCAATTACAAATATGTCATCCAGGAGAAACGGATTTATTCATCTAATAAAATTACTTACAGGGTACCATGCCAGTTTTTTCATCCAATATCCAGTTCAAATGAGAAATAGGGTAGTAAAATGGCAAGATAAAAAATAATAATAAATCTCTTTGAGGCCTTTTCTGTTGGGTGTCGAATGTCATTCAAAATCTGCGCAGATGGGTCTGTGATTGATTGATAATGCCTCAGGTCGCAAAAACAGGATTGAATTTCGCGTTGCGTGGCGAGATTGTGGAGTTCTTTTGTTTAAAGTGACTGACAGTTTATTAGAGCAATGCTATCATCCAGTGAGAAAATATTGCATGCGTAGTAGGGTGCACTTTGAAGTGCATATGCACAGCCGGGACTCCCCTCCAGGTATCTGGGTAGGGAAGACGGCGCGGCGCAAGGGTACCGCAAGACTGTTAGCATCCAACTCTCTCTCTCGCTGCGTAGCCCCAAGCCAGCGTGGAACACAAGCTCGTATTGGCAGTTGGAGGTGTGGCCTTTTCCCTGAAGTCACAGCATAAATTCCCCTCTGAATGCACCGGTAACCATGCAAAGATCAGCTCCATGGCTTTCAGAAACAGAGCAAAGCGAAGAAGATCCAGCAGAAGACTCCAATACCACCCCCCCCCTCGAGCGCCGCGTTCTCCCCTTCCACACCGAGGCTGAGAACTCATCTCTCCGTCTTAATTACTTTCACATGGAAATTAGCCCAGGTCACCCGTACCCTGGTCCCTCTGTGGTTATTATTCGTCTCAGCGCAGAATCAGAGCCTCATGACCAGTGGCGCTGCCTGCACAGAACCCAGGGCTGTCTGGGGAAGCTCATGAATAGGCGGGGCGAGTGGGAGTTTAGCGGTGGGCGGCAGGTGTTTTGGGGGGTTGTTTTGCAGCCGCATTTAGCAACACCATTTCTGCTTCCTCCCATGGCTCCCAAGTGGGGCACCTTTCTGCTCGATTTCATCAGGGCCAATAATTCACACAACACACCTCTCCATCACAAACAAGGTGAAAGTTTTCAATATGAAATGGCCGTATCTCCCCCCCCCCCCCCCCCCCATGTCACAGGAAAACATGGCAATGGCGGACATTTTGTGTGGCAAAATTCACCATGGCACTAATGGCGTGGCATTAAATAACATGTACAGCTGGACCAATAGGAAAAAAGCAACTGGTTATGGAATTACAATAATTACAATTTGCAGAAACTGTCCAAAATTGTGCAGCTGGATGCAATTACCTATAGAGCCGGTTTGCCTGATGCAGAGCGGTTATTGTATTTGTGCAGTGATTTTAATCTCTGCGTGATGCACTTCTCAAATCAAATGTGACAAAATGGTCCTTTATTTGGAGCACTTTGATTTATTAATCCTAAATTGTACACCTCATGTAAAATGTTCAAACTGCCTTAATTGCGCGATTTTAAAAAACCGGGCTTGCGCACGATTCTATTTCATCACTCGCAAAGTCTCGTTGATAAATTAATGGCTTCTACAAAACATATTTAACGATTGCTTGAGCCTGAGGTTTAGGCATTAAAAGACTGATTCGCAAACACAGGATATATTAAACAATACACCATCCCCGAGTTTTACTCCCTTATTGAAAAACCCGGGAGCAATTTATCTATTTTTATTGTAGTGATACATTTGAAATAATAGCTCTCAAAGTAAACACTGTAGACCAATAAAAAATATTTGTTTTAGAAATGGCTCCGTCTGGCAGAAGGTTTTTCAGGCTATCACGACGGACAGCTCCATTACAGTAAAACAGCGCTGCAGTTCAGTGCATGATGGTGAGGAGAGCCGGGGTCTGTGTGATGTACACGGCCACTGCTCACCCTGGCTTGTCACTCACCACTCCATCACAATAAAGAGGCAGCTCAGGCCTTGAGCAGTGTCTACAACCACCTCTTCTGCTCTCCAAACTGCACCTTTGTCCTCCAATTACTGAGCAAAGCCGTAAACAGAGCACACTCGCCGTTTGTTTTTTGATGTTTTGTTTTGGAGGGTCGACAACAGACGAAGGGAGAGCAACCTGAATGGAGACGGAGATGGGTTTCAGCTTCGTAACCAGAGAGTCAAGGTTGATACAGAAAACGGCCCTCTTCCACAGTGACAGACTTATGGGTTATGTCATTTCTGCATTCTCCTTTCTAACCCCCCCCCCCCCACACACACACACACACACACCCCTAAACCCCCCCACCCCACTGCCCGGAGTTCAAAGCTTTGCCAATTCCTTTCCCCGCTCAAGCGTGTCCCCTACGTTTCCTCCCATATCTGCAGCGGAGAGAAAGCATCCCGTTTATTAGACTCATATACCAGCATCTGCCCGGGCCAGGGAAATGCAATTACGCACGTGAGCTAATGCCACTTACACCGTAATGGGCCGGGCTGACGCCTGTAAATTGGAGCGCCAGGCACACTTCCTCCGGCGAAATATATCTGTGACCTCGAGCGTTCACGCAGAATTGGGACGACAGAGGCAAATATACCACAATAAAATTTGCCAAGTTGTGTTTGCTTCATAATATTATTTTATGGATATTTACCCCTCTGCAGGGAGACCTGGCGCATGCCGTATATCCTTTCGTTATTAGATGTGTATAATGGTACGATGGTTCGCACGGCCATATTAATCTGCGTCCTCAGTAGATTACAGAAGGAGCCTGAGGTTGCATCGCTCAGAGATTTAAATGAGCGTGTGTCGGAGGAGGTGGGGGTTGAAACGAGAGAAAAAGAAGTCATCAAATTGTGAACTGAAAGGACACTTAGGAAGGGCAAGATGGCCGCCACGCAGGGCTTACCGCATCATTAAGATTTTAAACGGTGGCGCTTTTGGGAAAGTCTCCTCCAGCCCCATGCGTTCTGAGAAACTTAGCACGTTAGCGAGACTGTGGGAGCCAGCAGGCCTGGCCAGTTTGGTGAAATGGGGGAGACTGAGTCTCTGATACCAGCCAGGTAATAAGCAAAATATTTTTTTACTATTATAATTATAATTAGCATTTTAATGTGCATCACCATCTCTAGAATGCATATAGGTGGTGAATGCAAACTGCATGAACATGGGTGGATGGGGGATTTCTGCCTAAGACAGGTGTGACTATCACAGAAACACTTTGAGGTATCTTCCACCTCGCTTCATCAACCAAAACCTAGTCTCTGTTCAAACAAACATGTGCATTTCTTAAGATACAAACAGCCACGGTTGGGCTGTTGCTTTCATACATCATAAAAATGCGGAGAAAATGTAGATTCAACCCATTTAATTAATGTCACTTCATTACATACTGACGTCGGTACCTGCAGAGACAGCGGTAATGGGGCCATTAGATTAGATGTTCACGCTTTATTGCTACGGAGCCATTTTGGATAAGAAAAAAGGAAACCGGTTCAGGTGATTGCGTACACTTTTAATTAAAATATGGCTGGGCTCTCTTCAGCTATGCACCAGAAGAGCTGGGAATAAAAATAGTCCAATAATGTGAGGAAGGTAATATCTCCCCCCGGTTGCCAGGCGGGACAGCGGTGATAGGTAATGCAGTGATTCAAAAGACATGCCTGGCGACAACGTCTCCCATTTAACTCTCGCCTTCTTTTATTTCCATTTAATTTAATGCGCCACGCTTTGCTGCGAGGGCCGTATTCTTATCTGATTCATTGAGCCATTTAAACGAGAAATTAAATTATATTCTTCAATACGCTCGTTTCCAAAGAAAAAGTTACAGCGCAGGACAGTTTTTTTTTTTGTAGAGCGAGACGGTCTTCGTCTGACACCTCCTGACTTACGGTCCGGTCCTGGAGACAGGAGTTAAATACTATCAATTCCGCTGCGTTTCTGCACTTTTTCTATCAGGTTTTCATCATCCCCTTCACTGCATAAACGCCCCTCGAACACAACAGGCTCCTGTAACCAACCAGTTAACTGACAACAGGGGGTACCCGCGGAAACAGGGCCCCGCGGTTAACGCAGGGCCCCCGGTGGAGTTCTCTCACAGACGGTTATGGCTCATGCGCGCGGCGATGATAATCGAGCCCGCTGGCAGAACACCTTTGTGCAATTAACGCGCAGATGTACTGCTACTTACAGAGGAGGAGAGCAACCAGGAGGCAGCGAGCACTCCGCGCAGAGACCCATCCGCGCAAAGCGCTCCGGGTGACGTCAGGCTCCCAGACGGGGGGACGAGGAGTTATTCACGTGCTAAATTGGAGTGTGAATCAGGCGTACAGGGTGGGAATGGGGGGCGCCGCACGACGGCTACGCCTGCGTCTCGTAGCCAGGGTGCGGAAAGGCCGTCCGCGGGGGTCGTATCCCGCGCGGGTTTACAGCACGGTTTACCGCCGGGCAGACCGCAGAGGGAGGGGATGAGCGCTTTTAATGGCTCCTCGTGTTAAGCCTGTTTTCCCTGTCCGGCAGCGAGTAAAACAAAGACTAATGATATATTCTCTAATCATCTCCGACCACGCGTCAATAAAACAGCCCACTCCAGCAGGGCAGGCGGTTCATGCAGGTACTTAAGACTACTTCTCACCTTTTATTGGGATGGCAGGCATGTCGCCCGCCCCGTTATGCTTTTCAGGATTTCCTTTAGGAGTGACGACAGTGCCCTCATGCCTATACTCATTCCCAAGAACAATAACCGTAAGGGATTCCTTGGAGTAGTAGAAGTAATAGTAGTAGTATTCGTATTTGTATTATAATTATTATTATTGGCTAAGTTAATTCACATTTAGCAGGTTAATGGCGGTACACTGGTTACTGGTGTGTCACTAGCACTGTACCCACACTGCTCTGTGGATACGTGTGTCTGCTAGCTAAGATAACTGAATGTAATAAAATGTTAATTAGCTTAAGTCAATCCAGTCCTGAATTAGACACAGTTTAATAAACTCTCATTAGATACCGCCAGTTTGCTAGCTCTTACAATAATCGCCTGAGTGGTCCAGACAGACAGCAGCAACACCTACGCGGCCAATTCATGGCTATTGAATTTACGTCTGCAAAGGAAGCACAGATCCATGATTCTGGGCGAGGATGTTGGTGGTGATATCTCAGCAACGATGCACTGACGTATTGATATAAACTGCTCTCTATCTAGCTTGTATTCAACATACAAAATGTAAGGCACATTCAGTGACATAGTTATTAATGTTCTGGACTGGTTTAAAAAAAGTTGGGCATGGCTAATGATCTATACGTGATCTATATATAAACGTCACATCATTCCCCCAAACAGTAATTGGGGTGTTGGCCTGCAAGTTACGCTTAAAGAGAGAGACCGAGACCAATTTAATTTAGTTTGCTATATATATATATATATATATATACAGTAAATTATTTGCAAAACGCTTTGTGCCCAGTTAGGGGTCCAGTGCATTATTATTTTAGGGATCAAGAATTCCTGGCTCCTCCCCTGGCTGAGGTACTGCTTTTAAAAAGTGCACAAAATTACTATTTACTGTGGGGACTACCACCGTTTAGCAAGTACACCATTTTTCTGAGCAATGTAAAACATGTATTTTTTTTATTCATATTCCCTTTTTTTTTTTTTATTCGCTGAAAGCTATAGCTACGTGTGATGTGCGAATAGAAATGTCAGGACTCAATTGACTTTACACTAATGAAATTCATACACCTTTTATTATCAACACGCACCCTCACCCCTAATGCACTGTGGCAATTAGTAACTATCTGCCTGGCAGGTGTGATTGCTCCAGTACAAATAGATGTTAATTCCCCAGAAAAGCTTTTGCAACAGAAAAGTACCAAGTTGCTCACACATATACCAAATATACACTGCATCTACGGAGGCATACTTATGAAAATCGGCACAACCTACTAAGTTATTGATGTCAAAACAATGCTTATTGATGAAAGTGTTTGTAAGTTGCCTTTTCTACATTTAAAATATTATTGCATTTTTTAAAAATGAGAAAATAGCCAAAAATGGCTATACATTTCATTGGGTTGTCACAATTGGTCCAGTTATTATTTTGACCATGGTATATACTTCATTAGTCAGTAGTCTGTAGCCTATTAATAGCATCTACCCCTTTACATTTCAATGGTTATTACACAGATCTTCTCTGCACATCATATGTACAGTTCTATTTTTACCCCTTTGTGGAGTGGGCGTTTTGTTCTTTCCAATTTATTTCAAAGTCAGTGTTCTAGAACTCCCCTGCTTTGAGTTGCCAGTAGTGATTGTTACATCAGCATTAGAATGTTCAGTTAAGAACATGATAATCTAATATTTGTGATCTTACACCTTAAAGGGTAAAAAGATGGGTGAGATGAGCATAATTCACCTTCAGATGAACAGAGTGGCAATGCACTGCACATTTCCTTCACCCTTTCCACTGTGTATTCTCTATTACCAGAGGAGTCCTAACGGGATATAAGGTGCTATCCCTTACTGGAAGCAAAACCCCCCAAAAAACAGTGCTTCATCCAGATGGCAGATCTGCCCCCGTCTGGAGAAACGTGTGAAATGTGTCCTGTGACATCACTCACATTCCACCTTCCACAGTACCATGAAAGGGTGGTCTTATTCACAGCCTGCAACATGTTTTAATGCAGTTTAAATCAGAGAGATTTTAAGAGGCTGGCCTGATGGTGGATGATGGGTGAGGGGGGGGGGACTGGAGGAGGGGGTAGAGCTTGGAGGTTTTCAGAAGCCCCAGGGTGATGCATTAACATTCATGATGCCCTGAAGGTTTAAACAGGCACCATGTTAAACTACAGAAGCCTGCACCATCCCAGGCAAAGATTTGCCTTTACAGAGTTGCCTTTACCGCCATGATCAATGGCGGATTCATTTTGGGACAGGAATCCTTGGGGTTGGTCCATTTTACTGTTATTTATTCATGGCTGTAGATTGGTACAGATAACATTTGTGTCTTGTCTCTTCACTCAATGCATGTATACAATCCCCTTATAGAAAAGCTACGCACTTGGGAACCTAAAGTACAAACTACTTGACATTAAAGTACGTTATTTAGCTGATGCTTTCATCCAAAGCAATTTATGTTGATCACACTAGACAGGCCACACTAGGGCCTTGCTCAATTGCCCAACAGCTGCGGTGATGATAACGTGCCTACACTGGGGCTTGAACCACCAACCTTCCAGGTCCCAGTCATGTACCTTAGCCACTAGGCCACAGGCTGCCATCCTTACTCCTGCCGTGAGCCACACCCACCCACTGAGTGACCGTGATCCAGACGCCACCGCACTCCTGCCCTGTCCCCTGGGTGCAGACTCATGTTTGGAGAAGATGCCTATTTTTGGAATCTTCTTGCTTTTATCCTCAATTTTGCTTCTCTGGCAAAATCTTTGTAAGTTGCAAGTTAAGGTTTACATGCAGATGTTTTTGAAAAATATATATATCTCTTTTTTTATTACGCTACACTCACACACACACACACACACACACACACACAGACACACACACACACACACACACACACACACTTTAATAAGACCATTTTCTAAAGTTTAAGCTTCATGTTCAGGTGAATTGACATGCACACAGCATTCGCAAATGATCAATGCTCCTTGAATGCATGTACGAAACTCTTCCCAATGCAAAGAGATCAAAGCTTTCCAATAGACTAGATACAAGACGTCTGTGGTGCTTCACACCAGCCACCAGAAACAGGAGGATCCGGCCCACCCTCTCTGAATTTCAGGAGTGCATCTCAGCGTGGGCGAAATGTGTTTATGTGACTATAAAACTGTGAGACACAGTGGCGTTTAATGCACCTGGGTCCCCAAATGGGTTTGGGTTCGAGAAATAAACTATCACCGTTTCATAAATGTCAAGCAGGCTTCGGTTAAAGCAATTATTAGATTTTCTGGACAATGTGGCCACATCATAAGGAAATTAAATTTCCCCTTTGACTCTTTCTGCGAGCCTGGGCTCGCTCTCCTCTCCTCGTTCTTTTAATTAATCTTTTGAAAAGCAGTTTTGTTCATGATCAAGACAGCAAAGATTTAATTATGTCACTGCACATTTAGGGAGAACTGGCCAGTCGCAGATTTGTGGTCTGAAGCTCACTGAGAGAGAAGAGGCTGTAGAAAGTCTACCTCCGTGCGAAATTCTGCAAAACACATCTTTATTTCCTCCTAAAGCTGTACTTTCCAGGGGAAAAGACAAATTTGTTTATTTCAATGCTGCATAAAGTGGTTCTAGCCCAAGGTTTGGAAAAATACAGCGCGTCCTTGTGTACAGCGGTTTGCAATGACTGGGGCCATTCGTTTCCATCATCACAACCCACAACATTTCCCAGGCAAAGTGAAATATCAGGTTTTGTTCTCAAGTGAAAGTCTCTTTTACGGCTTCATTATTTACAGTCATTTTTTTACTGGTTCAGGGTAAATTTCCTTGCATTTGGCATTCTCGGGGAAACACAGACTGTGAATTACGAATCACTGTTAACGTCCATCGATCAATGTAATTCCAAAGGCCCACTCTCCCAGACCCAGACCCAGGTGTGTTCACTGGGGTCCCAACACCACAGACTGCCATTCACACAGCAGTAAGGATGTGTGCAGAGACAGTAGAGGTCCGGTCACAACACCACAGACCGCCATTCACACAGCAGTAAGAACGTATGCAGAGACGGTATGGCAGGGTGATGGCTGAGTCAATAACAGACTACACTGAGCCTCCGGTCCCCACAGCCCACAGTAAAAGACCTTTTACCATCTTCTACCTGGAGTTCTTGCCCTTGTCCAGGACAGCTGACATATATTTTATTCATCACTGTTATTTTTATAACTCACTGCCAATTTGTACAGCGGGAATTTGTCTTTAAAGGTTTGGGTTAACGTGGGCTTTGTTGATCAGTATATTCAGGCTGCTTCACCACCATGCTCTTTCTAAATAAAATAAATCCAGCTCTCCAACTACTTCTGAAGCAAGGCGACAGCTTTAGAATTTATTCCATGAGCCCGCTTGGATTTTCCTAGCCCACAACACTATAATGGAGCCCACATATGCAAAAAGAAAAAATTAAAGCAAGGTAATCATAAAAAGTTATGTCTTGGGCTGCTGCAACTTAAAGTACACCAAAGCTTTCTTCCCAAAAACTATTTTAGCATTTTATCGATTTAAGCATCATAATTACAACTGGTCTTTGCTGATGACGGAGGACATTAAAAAAAAGCAATGGCATTGTTTAATTTCACTTTTCTAGCAGGTGCTTGACAATGCTTTTTGCCAACAAAGCTCCTTTTGAATATGAAGACACTGCATTTGCATTATGTATTTGTACAGCAAAGCTAGCCTTATCCTGGGCAAATTACCTCACTCCGCACTCCACATTTATCACAGATATTTTAGCAAAACAGAACAATAGCACCCCGCCTCAGACCTCAACACACAGCCGTTTGATTTTTAGTCAACTTTTCCTTGAACGTTATCCATTACTGTTCCTCTCGAATTATATAGGACTATTTTATAAAATGGTCGCTGTTATACCACTGTAATCAGTTTCAGACTAAAGTGATACGCTTGCTTTTGGCATCAAAAATGATTGGGAGAATGTAATAGATTCCATTTTCGTAAATGTTATGTGAATCGATTGTTATTTCTTCTTGCTTCTTATTCTTGAGTATTCTTCATGAGTCTTCTTCTCCTACCTTCTTCTTCTTCTTCATCTTCAATCCAGAAGAATACATTTTAGCTCTTTAGCATAATGGCTAGAGGACTGAGCGTGTAACAGACAATTCAGGTTAAGTCAGGTACTTAACCTGAATTGCTTCAGTGATGTCTCCAGCTGTATAAATGGATCCCATGTAAAGGAGTGTAATCTGCGTAAATGGCCATGGATAGGAGCATCTGCTAAACGCCTCAGATGTAAATGTAAAAGTGAAATGACTGCAGAGAGGACAGGCGGCGCTGATGTAGCCCCAACCGGAGGGCTGGTAATGATGACAGATAAATGGCATCACAGAGACGGGAGAAATGACTGCCAGGTAGACGAGGGGTGTGTGTGTGTGTGTGTGTGCATGTGTGTGTGTCTGTGTGTGTGTGTGAGTGTCTGTGTGTGTGTGGGGGGAGAGGCAGCGTCGAGTGATGGAGACACTGATCTTGACAGAGTGGCTGGTCCGTGACACACCAAGACAAACGGGCCAGAGTAAGAGACACTCGCTCGATAGAGATATCCCATCATGCCAAGCGGCGGCAACAGCAACCTTGCCCGCAACAGCTTGTGGGTTGTGTGTATAGTCTACTTCTCTACTGTATATCAGGGCTGCCCAACCCTGTTCCTGAAGATCTACTGCTCAGTAGGTTTTCATTGCAGCCCTAATTTGCCACACTGGATTCGACTCATTAGCAGCTCAACAAGATCTCTTGCTGTTGAACGAGGTGGGCTTTGTTTGGGTTGGAGTGATAACCTACAGGACAGTAGATCTCCAGGAACAGGGTTGGGCAGCCCTGAGGTACATCAAATTGTACATCAAAAGCCTCTCAAAAAAAGATCCTGTACATCCCGATATGCCACCCTCTCTTTTCCTTGAACCTCCTACCTGAGTGGGATATACCTGCGCATCTGCGATAAGGAGATCATGACTAAAACTCAGCAGAGCACACAACTCTCCAACATGATTTATGTTGCACAGACACAGTACAGCCTACGAACATAACCTGACGAATATTATCCGTACATTGCCCTCATTTTACTCTTCTCACACTTTGATGTTTGAGTATATTGCACATATGTGTTTTCTTTGCATTGCTATGCCTTCTTTGGCATTCGATTCTGTATTTTATTTGAGAATGTTGCAAATCATCTTTGCGCGATTTGAGAAGCGCTACAGTGTATGAATAATACGTACAGCACCATGATTATTATTTTGCAATGTTATTTTGCCGTTGTCAGCGAGCTCCGGCCAAAACATGAGAAATCCCAGGCACAGGGTTGACATCACAGCTTCAGATTCACAGAGGAATGGAGAAGGGGAAAGTGGGCTGTGTTTTTAATCAGGGGAAACGGCCGCATCCTCATCTATAACCTGCACGCCGCAAGTCAACTTCGGCACAGATTTCTCCGCTGCGGGCACACTGCCCATTTAATTAATTTACTACAGAGGAGCCGCACTGCCCAGGGGGGCAAATCAGGTTTGGAGTGTCAGTCACACTCAGCCAGGATGAACCCAGCCCCGACAGGATGGGATACAGGAGAATCCCACGGATCCTTCAGTCTATCCACAGAGTGCTTTGTCTTTAAATAGAAGAATGTTATAGAGTAAAAAGTATGTTTTGTAATGACATGTTACTCGATTAAGATGCACAGTCTGATAAATAAAGGTCGGAAAAGTGCCTAAAAAGGTAGAAATGCTGGGGCGGTTCTCTATAGGTGCATAAAATATTCAGCCAGAAATATACGTACATAACTAATTTGTCTTTCAGGGTTCATTCAGGAAATCTGATCATTGAAGAACAAAAATGTTACTGCACTGTTACTAAATTTCTCTGCTTTGTGCATTTTTAGTGCATAGCGGATTATTGTATGCCTGTAATATAGTTTATTTTATTTTATTTTTCACAAAAAGGCCATACTTTACAGCAAGGTTTATGAAGTGGCATTAACGAATGTGGTAGTTAATGTATTTGTTAACTACTAATAATATATTAGTTATCGGATACACAGTAAGAGCGTTAACTGTTATTTCCATTCAAATATGAATTGCCATGTAATTGTTAACATGCATTAATGATGCACAAAAACATGTACAAAGCTGTACAGATTAATTAAAGCTGTAGCAATTAACTTCTGAGTAGTTAGGTAACAACTACATTACATTAGTTAATGCCATTTGATGTAACCTTATTGAAAAGTGTTACCAAAAATTATTATTATTTTATTTATTTATTTTTTTAATCTGGGACAGCAGTGTTTTATACTCCTTACAAATGTGGGTCTTGACAGACCAAAACATATGGCCTGGTAGCTTAATACCAGGATGTCTAATATAGTAATGTGAATATATCCAGACAATACATTAACTTCCATGGCACTTATCAGGTCCAGTGCCTTAGAAGATTGGATTCATTAGATTAGACCAATCACAGTAAAAATCACCTGCCACAACGCCCGACACTCACTAATGATTAATAATTATGTGTAATTAGCCTGTGCGAGATAGTCCTCATATCTTCACACTTGATAAACACAGTATATGGCGTTGATAGATGTGTTCATTAATTCTCCTGAAAGTGTGCTTTTGAAAGCTGAGATGTCTTTCACTAGATCTCCTGTGAGGCTCTGCTCAGTCGTCTTCTCCTGTTGTCACAAGAGGGGACAACAACATAACACTCTCGTTAATTTAATATTAATATTTTACTATTTTGTGGACGAATCAGAGACAATTGGCATGACACTGTGTCACGCTCATTAGTGGACGCCTCAGACCCAAACTTCATGACCACATCAGGGTCCCTCCATTTTCCTACTGTCCCTGTACTGTCTCTCTCCAAGCTGGACAACATGGCGGCATGAAACCACACCTCCACCATTTCAAAACACTGTTCACAAGCCAAAATACTTTCACTTTTTGGCTTGTGAACCGTCACTTTATCCATATTTTTTATCCAACACAATAAAAGTTATTCTGTAGTTTAACATAAGTATAATACAGCACAGTGCAAAAGAGTTCTACCTCATGAGTACTGCACGTGAAATAGTAAAAGTGCTTTAGAACTGCAGTTATACTGCAATTAAAAAACATGTGGGTCCAAAGTATAGATTAATCCTGTAATAATTACAAGAATTATTGAGATACAACTACTGTTGAAGTGCAATTATTTTTAGTAATGGATGGTTTCACCTGGCTAATATCAATGCTACGGTTCCTCTCACTCCCCTCTTATGGATCACCCGCCTCCCGGCACATTCGCAAAATCCCTTTCATTTTTTCTGCTTTATGTGCCTGGCTCTAACTACTTTTGTAAATATCAGTGATTTTGCATTTAAATTGCCCCTTTTTTCGCCTCTCTCTCCCTCCTTATGAAGCTCTATAAAAACTCACATTAAATGTAAACATTTCTGATTAAAGTGCTTCATGGCAAATATTTAATAGGCAAGCTAAATGTTGGAGGCAGCTATGAATATATAATGTGTTCTGATACGGGGGAGAGGACGAGAGAAAATACTGGGAGGAGAGAGAGAGAGAGAAAGAGAGAGGGGGGGAGAGGGAGGGAGAGAGAGAGCTTTATCGGAGGGCCACGCCTCATTAGCAAAGAAAAACCCAATCAAGATAGAGCCGCAACTTTCCTGTGACTAGTAGAAGGGTTTAAGAAAACAATGCTTTGTAAAATTATATATATATATATAAATATGTAAATGTATTTCAAATGGCAAATGGGTTATGAAGTAGACTCGCTTGATTCATGTGTAGCCTACCGAGCACAGTGCCTGTGAATCGTGCAGCCGTTCAGGTGAAGCCCGGAGAAACAGAGCGGTTGCCATGGCGCCGGAGCCGAACAGACGAGGCAGAAGGGTTTCCTCGCCCGAGACCCAGCGGCGTCCCTCGTGTTCGCACCGCCGGCTCCCTGCGGTCGGAGCGCGCTCTTTAATCACAGCGACCCTTTGCGGTCTGTTTGCTGCACCCCGCTGGGTCCGTCAAATAAGAGAGTCCGGGTGGAGCGGAATGAAACGGCGCGGGAAACCCGGTTCCGACTGGACCGACCGCCAGGCCTGTGGCTGCGCAGATGGCTGAATAAAAGATACCGGGGTCACCCCCCACCCCCAACCCGAAAAAAGGCAAGGCGAGAACTGTTTGTGCTCGGGGGATGCGAATGCTCGGTTCTCTGCAGGGAACTATAGAAGAAGAAAAAACCCCACTGGTCTGAGGGAGACCGAATGAAACGGCAAGGAGCTTTATACTTTTAACATTACAGGCATTTAGCAGACACTCGCGACTTTAAAAATATTTATGTTATAGAGCCCTGTTCCTGAGAACCCAGCTGTTTTCCACCCTCTCTTTACCTGGGAGTCATGTATGACAGTCTGGACAATCAGCAGTACTAATTGTCCAGCTAATTACCTGGGAGAAAAGAAAGCCAGGGCCGGATTAATGATTGCTGCTGTTGAGTATCCACTTATGGTGGTTCTAATCTGAAATACAGAAGCAATTGAAGTCACCTCACTCAAGGTTACAATGGCAGTGTATGACAGGGGGATGTTAGGTTGTTAGGAATGTTTAGGTTACGAGCCCAGTTCTCTAACCCCATATACTACACTACCTCACACAGCAGGTACTCCCAGCCTCTTACCTCCAGCTGACCTGAGATCAGCCAGTCTCGTTAAAAGTGATGTACAGTGCATCCATCTTGAGGTGACGTGCACACTCACAACTCCATTTTACAGAAATGTTGAGAGGCACTTTCTCTCGCTCTGCAGAGTGAATGTCTCCTCTGCCTGCCAGAACTCTGCACGTCAAGCCGAGAGCGGGGTCAGAACAAGCCATTCAGCATCACAAGGTTATGAGATGGCAGGCAGCAGCAGTGTAGGGAAGCCTGCTATACAAACTCGGAAATGCCCGCCACCATTTCATAATGTATGGCCACAACCATTTCATGGTTCAAACAAATATAGTCAGCTTGCAATAAAATGGTATCCACGTGCACATGATTTCCCACAAAAGTGCTGCAATAATAACTTGGGAGATTTGGAAGTGGTGATTTCCTCACAATTGAAATATGTGGAGAGTTTGAGGCGGGATTTGAAACATGGGCTCTCACTCATCTAAAGACTCCATAGAGTCAGCTAAAGGCAAAATCACCCCTAAGGCCAACCGCTACAAGGCCTTTGCTCTACCGCACCTCACTGTGCTTCACTAGAAACTAGCCGCGCTACACCTGCTACACTCGTAATGTCCCTTGTTTCTCATGGAGGAGGAGAAAGTGGCATCACCCCTGCTCCCAGTACTGTCGCCCTCTTAAGAACCTCTCACTTGTACAGATAAATTACTACAGCCAAGAAAAAGGGCTTTTTCAAACCACACAATGTCTCTCACTTTCCTCAACTTACCCTCTTCCTCTGTCATTGTCTCTTTCTCATTCGGAAAGGACACAGACTGTTCCCCATATGAACATTCCATATTCCGTAACTTCTAACAAAGTCCCTTCCAACATGAATTGACATTAAATAATGCATTAGTTAAAATTCATTAATTAACATTAAAATGCATTAATTAAGCTTGAAAAATTAACTTTTTATTAGTTACTGTATTTAACTAGTAACTAATGTATTAGTTACATTAGTAAACCATAGGATGAACCTTTAATGAACTCTTAATTAACCATTAACAAATACATTAACTGTTTTTTTTATTTATTCCAATATGAATTATCATAAATTAATGTAGTTGTTAACAAGAATTAATGATGTACAAAAACATAAATAAAGCTGTACAGATTTCTCAGTCGTTAACTATTTAGCAACTATATTATTTATTGCCAATTCATGTAACCTTATTGTAAAGTATTACCCCAACTTGTAATAACATTTCTAGACGTGACACAAAGACACAGGCCTTCTGCTTAGAGAGCGAGTGTCTTTTCCAAAATGCTAACGTGTCTTATCCATAACACCAATGTCGGTCATGTTCTGTGACTTCACTGCCATGAGCGTGTTTTCCGAGCTATAGGCTTTTCTTTGTGCAAGTCCATACTTTCTTACAGGGACACAGAGCTGATAGATCTTCTGTCTCCTGGTACGAGGAGCGGCATCCTTTCTGTGTGCACTACCTGACGGGGTCAGCGGTTTGTTAAAGACTTTTGGGCGAACGCTGAGAGTACTGCCTATGAGAACAGCTGTTTTATGAGCATGTGTAATAACCTCATGACCTCTAACAGGCAGGAGAATGGCTGACAGGTTCCTCTGAGGGAAACTATCTGGGGCTGGAACTACAGAGGCAGGGAATGTGCTTACTCTCTCTGTCTCTGTCTCTCTCTCTCTCACACACACACACACACATACACACACACACACACACACAGATATATACTGTATATGCTCTCGATGCTCTCTCTCACATCAACACAAACACTCTTTTTCTCTCACCCCAACTGGACATTTCTCTCTCTCATACATACACACACATTTCTCTCTCTTATACACACTCTCCCCATCGCTCTCTTTCTCTCATACATACTCTCCCTTCTTCTCTCTCACACACGCACTCTCTCCCAAACCCCCATCTCATCTCTCGCTCCTCCATTTCTTTCTCCCCCATATCTCTCTTTTTCTCTCACACACACGCACTCTCTCCCAATACCCCCATCTCATCTCTCGCTCCCTGATTTCTCTCTCCCATATCGCTCTCATCTCTCTCTCTCTCTCTCTCTCTCTCACACACACTCTCTCCCCCATATGGCTCGACCGCCCCACTTTCACTATAGATATGAAATCAGACGTTTGGTATGAATGGTGCTCCTGATATGGTTTGTCAGGGACAGAACACATTACAGTTACAGTACGCCACACAGAACCAGGCACGCCTGGAGAGGAAGCCTGACTCAAGGTGCTCGCTGTCTGTTCGTTATGGCAGCAGAGAAATGGCTGAAAAAAACCCTCTCAACCCCCTTCCCCCACTCCTACCATCACCGTGAAGATAAATGAATGCTCTGGGCCGGCAAAGTCCCCTTAAATGCTCAATCCAGCCCAGAGCTGATTTTTTGGCTCTTGTTACAATGACCAGTCCCAGTCTTTTTTACGTAAAAGTGAGTCCTCCTGGCGTCCACTCCAGACCCAGTGATACTCTTTGTTTTTCACACCTTCTATCTGCCGTGCCCGCTCCAAAATCAGAGTCCAAAAAGTAGCCGTTATGAGACCCCAACAAAACAACCATTAGAGAGCTGCAATTCAAACCCCCTGCACACCCCCATGCTGTAGCAAAGTGCCCTCATCTTCAGATGGCACCTGCATTTGGGGCCAGTGCACATGGGACGTTCTGGTCACACCAAGTCTGTGTTTTTTTTCCACCTTTTTCATTCCATAATTGGTCTGAGGATGTGAGGAAACAAACACACACACACACGCACACACACACACACACACACACACACACACACACACATAAACCCTGAGGAAATGGTTTGTTGCATCACACTATCTGAAAATCAAACTCGAATGTATTCCCATGAACTTCCAATGGGAAACAAGCAAGTGTGTTTGTAAAATCAAAGACCCACAATACCCGTTGACTGCAAGTGGGGAAAACAGGTCCCAGGTCCCAGTGCATATAATATAATCCTCTACAGAGGCAATAAATCACTTTAGTGTCATCAGTAATTATCGAGCGCGCCTACATTTTAAAAGCTAAATATATAAATACGTATGCGTAAACAGTAGCAGGAAGGGACCCATTTGGGCCTGATAAGCTACTCACATTAGGAATGCGTGTTGAGGCAGAGAGGCGGAGGGAAATGAAAGCATGATGAATTGCCCTGGACACTGTACCTGCCACGGAGGGCATCTGGCTGTCGTCAGCACCGTCTGCCGTCGCACGACACCGGAGCAGGCCCCAGCATCGCTAGGGTACGAGCAAAGGCTCATGGGTATTCCAGGGTCCACTGGAATGGGCGCACAGGCGATGGCGGTGAAACACAACAAGATTGACGGGAGAGGGAACCTGAATTCTGATGGTCTCAGCTGATTTTACTCCCTGTAAAAGATACATATATGAATGATATCTATAATATTGAATTATTATTATTAGTATATTACAGAGCACATCAAACAGATGTATGGGCATAATATTCAAAAGGGTGAACGGGGACTAATGTCGGAAATGTCTTATTCAACTTCAGCGGAAAAAGCTCCCGTCCTAAATTTCGAGTTGTCATGAAGAAACACCAGCAGACGAGAGGAGAGAGAGAGAGAGAGAGAGAGAGAGAGAGAGAGAGAGAAAGAGAGAGAGAGAGACGGCTCTATATCACGGGCGTTTTTAATTATTTGCCGCAGACGGATATAAAGCCCCGGCTCTCTGGTTTTACTGCCATTCATGCAGTAATTCCCCTCTCCCTTGCAGAAACCTGTTTAGAAAGCTAAGCAGAAGTTTCGCAGCAGGAGGCCCGCTGCTGGCTTCTCCCAGAACAATGTGTTCAGGGCGGAAGTACACGAGGTTCGTGTTCAACGGGGGGGAAAACCCCTTTTACGAATAAATGACTTTTGGAACATGTCCCTGGAGGTAAATTAAACTAATCAGGAACACGTCTTAGAAGGTTTGATACACCAAAAGAAAAAGGAGGGAAAAACAATAATGAACGTGCTGCTAGTTGCTGTAAAGTAAAAATTGGATTTATGGCATTTTTGTATGCTTGATTACACCCTGTGAAACATAAAGGGCACAAAACAAATGTGATTTCCATTAAAGCAGCATTGTATTAAGCCCTATCGGTGATTGCCATGTAAGCTTTGAAACAATAGGATACATTTTAAAACGTCAGCGGTGCCTATGTTTATAATGGTCATTTCAACAGACTGAAATACAATTTTATGACATGTCAGATACATGTCTGTTATTGTTCTGTCTGAGTAAATACCAAAGATGTAGGAAGGAATCGCATCTATTTAGCTCAATGTCTGTAGCATGGATGGGTCGATTGTCAATGGCTGCGTCTGAAACCACACACTACGCATATTATATTACATTACATTACATTACAGGCATTTGGCAGACGCTCTTATCCAGAGCGACGTACAGTTGATTAGACTAAGCAGGAGACAATCCTCCCCTGGAGCAATGCAGGGTTGAGGGCCTTACTCAAGGGCCCAACGGCTGTGCGGATCTTATTGTGGCTACACCGGGATTAGAACCACCGACCTTGCGTGTCCCAGTCATTTACCTTGACCACTACGCTACAGGCTGCCCTATATATGGATGTACAGTACACATACGAGTAAAAAGTGGATTTTGGACATACTAGGTCTTCATTGAATGCCGCCGTGCAGGTTGATGATGACAGCTGCAATGCATCGTGGCATATATTGGAGCCAGCACAGTGTCCAGTGTTCATTTACTATGATTCTTCACCATATGTAGTATGGAATCCGGCTAGTTTTAGCATACTCTTTTATGCAACTAAGGTTTTGGACATACTAATACTAATTTGACATCCTAAATTGTAAGCGAGTATGCGATTTCTGTCTCAGGGATATTCCTGCAGGGGTGAATGACATCATCGCACAATACAATTCAACTACACTGTAAGCATAACCAACCCATAATTATTATAGCAGTTACAGACGCACTCAACAATAAAGGTGCCATGAGATACATTTTTGTTTTTTATGGAACAAATGTGGGCTCTAATAAGTACCTTTTATAAGTAAAAATATGAATTATGTATTGCCAGTTAGGGGTTCAATTTTATGTGCCTAGAGGGTACCACTCCAGTAACAAGCGTTTGTACCTTCGTCGGCACTTTTTCCTACCTCTTTTTTTTCTAAGAGCATGTTATTCCATTTTTACGGAACCCTCAGTCCTCAGTATACATCCCACATGTGGGATTCCCACTTTCCGAATGGACTGAATTTGTGTGGAATTCCAAAGAGGCAGCTCATTTCACAGACGGGTGTGAGCTGAATTTTCATCAACACACTCTGGCCATGGAATCTTAAGACGCCAAGCTCAGTCACACCAAGAGAAACCCTATCGTTAGACAGACACACTTATCTGCAGAATACCTCAAAAAACTAAAATAAACAAGCAGCTTACCAACCTGTTCATATCGCACAAACAGGGAAAGATCCAGAAGCGCGTTTAAGTGGTCAGAATGCGATCTCCATCAGCGCAAACCCAATAATGTATGTGGGAGCGGGGGCGAGTGCACTCCAGGCGTCCCCCCACAGACAAATCACCCTTCCGTTTTAGCCCATTGTGAAGCTTGGTTCCTCATAAAGATCCGTGTTAAATAACGAGTCAACAATCATACGAAAACGTGAGATCACTGGCACTGCATATTGCCACAAATCACTTTATCGATTAAAACTGTGTTTGATTTGTTCCTGTTGACTCCTGTTCTGTTGACTTGACTGAGAATATGTCCGTGCAGTAAATAGGTGAAACTATACGGGTTGTGTTGAAGTCAGGAAAGCTTTGCTTCTTACACATGTATTCATTAACGCGATGTATGCACATCGGGGATAGAGCCTTTCCCAGTTCTCTTGGAATTATTTCTCTCTATTTAAGAAAAAACGTCTGCAGCATTCTAACTGAAAACTAATTAATTTATTCACTTAGCAATGCTGGCAGCGCTTCTGAACACATCTCCATCCTGCTTAATCCTTTCTTTACCCTTATTCCTGATTAGATTTTGTCCTCTAAAGAGAGTGTTGACTCATGAGGCATTTAGAAAAGTGTGTTTGTGTGTGTGTGTGTGGGTGTGTTTTATAATTGTGTATTTTAGACAACCATCCCTAGACCCACTCACGACATTGGTCTCTTTATGCACATTGAACTCCAACCTCACATACAGTAGACAGTAGTAACAACCTCACATACAGTAGACAGTAGTAACAACCTCACATACATTAGGCAGTAATAACAACCTCACATACAGTAGACAGTAGTAACAACCTCACATACATTAGGCAGTAAGAACAACCTCACATACAGTAGACAGTAGTAACAACCTCACATACATTAGGCAGTAATAACAACCTCACATACAGTAGACAGTAGTAACAACCTCACATACATTAGGCAGTAATAACAACCTCACATACACTAGACAGTAGTAACAACCTCACATACATTAGGCAGTAATATCAACCTCACATACAGTAGACAGTAGTAACAACCTCACATACATTAGGCAGTAATAACAACCTCACATACAGTAGACAGTAGTAACAACCTCACATACATTAGGCAGTAATAACAACCTCACATACAGTAGACAGTAGTAACAACCTCACATACATTAGGTAGTAATAACAACCTCACATACAGTAGACAGTAGTAACAACCTCACATACATTAGGCAGTAATAACAACCTCACATACAGTAGACAGTAGTAAAAACCTCACATACATTAGACAGTAGTAACAGGACATCCAGCTGCCAGAAGCAGGGAAGACAAACTGGGAGAATCAATTTCCACAAATCGACCCAGCTATTACTGTGCTTCCTAGTCCACTTTATAGATGTCCATGGGAGATACCAATAATCTGGAGAAGAGATGAGAATTTACACTTTCATCCAAAGCAACGTACAATAAATGCACACCAGGGTCATTAGAACAAACCACAGAAGAGATTGGATAAGGTACAATTCCCATAGAATGACATAGAATCAGTTCTCCAGCCAGCTGTCCCCATTCAAATTCTTCAGTTTACAGGAAAACGATGGTGCTAATTGTGCACTAACACTCAAAAGCACTGGGCAGCTCACGCAGGGCCACCTAATTGATTCATACTGAAGGAGATAATGTTGTGAATTCCCATTACTGTGCGGGGGGCCCTCGTTCACCTTCTATGGAGTGGGTCTATTCTGATCAGCAGACTTACCCTGGTGCGCTATGGGAATGTCGTGCCTGTAATGTGGTGGGTTCAGGCCAATTTATTTCTGCTGTCCAGGGGTTCCATTAAGCGGCCAGGATAAATTTACTCTGACAACCCCCCCCCGCCAACCACCCCCCACTCCCCAGTCCCCAGTCCCCCAATCCCATCTTTTCACCAGTCAACATGACCCCACGTCAGAGCGAAAAGACCCCATTCAGTGGGCCCGCCAGCCAGCCGTCTCCAGGCCCTGCTCAGGATTATGGGCCATCTTCTGCCTCCGAAAACCACTGGTGTGGGCTTAATAACACAATGCCACGCATCCAGATTTACTTTGGAGGCATAAATGAATTCCTACCGGATTTCCCCCGTGGAAATTGATGCGGCTTGCCTGGATCATTTGCGCTTGCTAATTTCTAATTGCAGCCCTAATTTGATGAGAGCTTTTATTGGCATAATGGCTTTCTCTGACACGAACCCCATGGGGAGGATGCTTACCAGGGTGTCTGCTTTAATCACTCCCAGCGAGGGCGAAAAATGTCAAAAAAGGCCTTGTGTTGCTCTCATCCTGCTTCTGATTTCAGCTGGGGTTTAAGGGGTCGTCCGAGCTTTGACCTGTCAGTGTATGAGCTGTGGCCTCTGTGCACCGAGGGCTTTCCAGGATCATCCCGGCTTTGCGATCAATGACTTATTGGTAAATCAGTCCACCAGGTTCGCTGACCTAGGGGTGAGCACAGAGCCGGGACTGGAGACCAATTAACAGCATATGCAGGAAGTGGGAGCGGGGCTATAACGGGAGGTTCACCCGTGAGCAGAGCTGGGTGCTGCCATAAATGCCCAACGCGGTCGTTTAGGACCACGACCATCTGTGGGCCACACAATTCAGGCCGTAAATGTTTTTGGTTTTGTTTATTGAAAGACATTTTAATTGTGCAGTATCCATAAAGGGCAAAGATTCTTGCGCTGGTTTCCCGGTCCCCTGGTTCATTCTTGCTTAGGGCACCCAAAATCCTAGAGCCCGCTCTGCTTGTGTGCTCTTGGTGTCCGAAAAACATAGAAAATAATTATTCAAATAAATCGATTTGAGTCATAATAACAATTATTTGTTGACATAGTACAGCAACCCACCATTACTACTACTACGACTTCAAACCAACCCTAAAACCGAACCAGACTCTCGCTCCCAAGGGAGAACCTGGAAAACAAATCTAACCCCCAGCTGCTTGACTGAGAGGAACTCCAATCGATCACTGATCGAATACACCCGGGACATACGGGACTTGAAGGTATCTATAGCTGCAGTTCACTATGGATATTTCCGAAGATGTTTTTGTATCTACTACCGCACAATTTCATTGCATTCCTGCCCTGCTCAGAAGCCAAGGGAACACCTTTCATTTGAAAGAGAGATATTTCTGCCTGCATGAGCGTGAAGCTTGCAGAAATAAGCCACAGGTTTTGCATGGGATAAGCGCTTCTTAAGAGATGCCATATCTCCTTTATGTTATTTCTCAGAACTGCTCTCCAACCTGAGGCTGTAATACAGTCACATAATGTGCTGTAATGTCGCTGCGCTCAGTTCAGAATTCAGCCGTTCTGACTCACTCCACTTTTCAGCGGAGGGGTGGGCAACATCTGTTCTTCAGTTAATGAGTCCAGTAAATTACTGGAGCTGACATTTTAACTCTATTTCTGGATGATCTTGTGAATGACAGCTGAAGAGTGCGCATGTGTCCCAGTGTGACATTTTACTGTGGTCTCATCCACAAGTAAACAGGCCGTGGTGTATGCAGCTGGTTAACTAATTAAGTCAGGGTACAGTAATTGGTGAGAAAAAACGTTATATAAGAGCCCTCTGGGAACCTATTTTCCCCGTCTCGGTTTTATTGGGGACTTTTTCTACTGACGCGCCAACAAATAATGCTTTAGCTTTTGTGTCACTGCCTCCAACTGGAGGTCTGCTAACATATTGTGCTGGATCTAAAGCACTAACTACATATTGGTTTCGTCGCAAAATCCATCTTCGAATTTGCAGGGAGTGAGAAGACAGTAAGGCTGATATATTACGTAACATTTTTACATAGTCATCTCTGTGTGATTTTTACATCAGGTTTCCCTTTTGGTCAAAACATCTAGCCTCAAATAATATAAATATCTCATTTGATAAGGCACACTCCATGGATCAGTGAGCCCAATTTGTCTTTGTGAAGAGAGGGGCATGTCACCCTTAAGTTCATGGATGTACGTGAAATGGGTCAAGAGTTAAGATATCAAAGTGTGCATTTTAAATCATCTGCTATAGTGCCACCTCTCACACACCGGGCATTTCCCTGATTTAACTGCCATTTTGTTCCCCTAATTGGCAAGAGATAAGCACAATGAAAGCCATAGCAAAAGCCATAGGTATCTAGGAATTTATTAATAATATTCGGACTAATGTGTGCTAGTTACGCAATGTTATCTTATCCAAAACATTTAATTAATTTCAAGGGCAAAATATGAAAGTACTATAATTAAATTGAGAAACTTTAAATTAAATTGAAAGATTAGGCTCCAATACATGACTCAAAGATGAAGTACTGAGATGAAGAAACACAGAGCCAAGTTGCATGGACAAATGTTGGGAAGCATGGGTGGCTCGGTTTTGGCCTTCTGGTTTGGCTTGTGAGGAACATTTGGTGAGAGTTTGGCTGTATCTGGGTATCATATTAGCCCAATGCTGCCCCTTGCAGCAGCAGGAACATATGCTGAGTTTCATTTTACAAATTAGCAAATGGGGAACTACAGTACACTTCTCTACAGATTTACACCGAAATGTGAGCATTTTAACTTTGAAATCGTTTTTTTACATTTGTGTTTAAATGTTTTTTCTATTTATATTATGGTAGGCACCAGTAAAATCAAGGACCTGTCACGTAGTGGCTAAGGGACATGACTGCGACCCAGAAGGTTGGTGGTTCAAGCCCCAGTGTAGCCATGATAAGATCCAGCCATTAACCCCACATTGCTCCAGGGGGGCTTGGCCCCTGCTTAATCCAATCAACTGTAAGTCGCTTTGGATAAACACTTTTTTTAAATAACCTACTCAAATCAATGCCTTCTCTGGATGTACACTGTGGTATGTAGTGTATCTGCCATACCACTCAAGCCCAATGTTATGCTGTCCCCATGTTTGTGTCCTTTCCCTCCTGATGTGATCTTTGGATGAATGGGATGAGCTGGTGTGATCCATGTCCTGCTCTTGGTTGATTGATACTTTTGCTCTGGTTGTCTTTGCTGATGGGAGAGCGAGCAGGTTCTGTGATTGGCCCATATGCTGCATTGGAATAAACAGGTTGAGAACAGGATATGAGGTGATGCAGGACAGGATATGGACTACATTCTTGCTCTGGTCCTCTGTGGTCCTTGCTTTATGGTAACAGATTCACCCAGATAGTGGAAAATACATCTGCTGCACTGTGTCTGTGTTTGAAATTATATGTACTAATAGTAACATAAAATATTATTCACATTTCATAAACTAAATCATTATTTCATATTATAATTACTATTATTGTAAAAATATGATTTCTACAGTTCCTTATTTTGAAGTGTGCACTGTGTGTGTGTGTGTGTATATGTGTGTGTTTCTTTTTGTGCAATGTCTGAAGGTGTCTGCATGGATATTGTGATTTATACAGTAGCTGGACATATGACTGTAGTGAACCCTGCATCACTCAGCTTTTATTGTACAATTTACTGTGCTTTTGTGTCAAACAAAAAAATAGTTTCTATACAAATTGACAAAAATTCTGCTTTTGGCAAATAATGAAAGGTTAGATTACATTTTGCCCAAAATACAGCAGTCAGGTTTCAGACAATAACGTTTCATGTCACTGTAAGAGTGGACAAATACAAAAAGGCAGACATATTAGACTCCTTACTTAACCTGTGGCAGGTAAGGTGGCTGAAAGCGTAATGCTTTTCAAAGCGCAACTGCATTGTGTCTGGATGCACTTTAAGCTGCATTTCCACTAGCACGGTGCAGATCTGTCCCATATGTTGCAGAAATTACACATTTTATTACGCTGTTCTAATTCTGGAGCCTCCTGTCTACCACACAGGGCCCTAACCAGACCAAGAGATCCCTGCCAATAATCAGAATATGATATTGAGTTATTGCAGAGAATAGATATATTGCCGTGTAGAAATGTGAGCGCAGACAGGAAATGGAATATTCTTGTATAATTTGGCACTTGAAATGAATGCTTTGTCAAGAGCCACATCCTATGTTGCTGAATGCGATTCCAGTTTAAAGGCAGCAGGCAGCATACATTCGAGCCAGGAAGTCGGGGTCATCATTCGCTAACAGAAACAGTGACATTGTGTGCCGCTATCATCGCCTGACCACAGAAACCATAATGAGCTGTCCCACGGTACAGACAGTGAGGACGCGGTACAGAGCGGGAGCCCGGGATAATGAACCCGCCAGCTCCACTGTGACTTCACCACATCAAAATCACAATACCCAAAAAGCATCATTAAAACAGAGTGAAATCCACAGCGCAAGGGGAACGAAGGAGGTGTCTGAGCCTCTGCTGCTCGAGAGGGAGAGAGAGGGGGAGAGAGGGAGAGAGAGAGCGGGAGAGAGGGAGGGAGAGAGAGAGGAGGAGAGAGAGAGAGAGGGAGCGAGGGGGAGGGAGAGACAGGGGGAGAGAGAGAGAGGGGGAGGGAGAGAGGAGGAGAGAGAAAGAGGAGGGAGAGGGAGGGAAAGGGTGGAGGGAGGGAGAAAGGAGGAGAGAGAGGGAGGGAGAGAGGGAGAGGGGGAGGGAGAGGGAGGGAAGCGAGAGAGGGGAAGGGAGGAAGAAAGGAGGAGAGGGGTAGGGATGGAGGGAGAGAGAGATATAGAGAGTGAGCCTATTTTCATGAGCCTGTTTTGGTAGGCCTCTATTGTCTGTAAACGGTACGTCCACATGCAGAACATGTTCATGTGTTCTATGGTGTGTGTTCTTTATGTGTCATTTGGCAACAATAGGCTGGCTCTTGAAGTAGAAAAAATTAGAAAGAGAGAGAGGGAGGAATGGAGACAGAGAGGGATAGAGAAAGAGGGAGAGTGAGAGAGGCAGACAGAGAGAGTGAAAGAGAGACAATCATGGAGATAAAGAGACGGTGGGTGAAAAAAGAAATTAGGAAGAGATGAGAAATTTAAGATGCAACCCCCACCCCACTCCCACCTCAAATCCACCATTTCAATCACAGCCCTAAAGGCCCCTCAGAGCTGGTGCTGCTCCTCTGAAGCCCATTAAAAACCAATTAGCAGCAGTGGCTGTTGGCCCGTGACACCCCTGGGGCCGGAGGTAGGCCGGGGCCAGTTTGTGTGGAGAGTTTGTTTCCAGAAATCCGCATCTCATTACCTGACCAGTGCTGTAATTGGCCTCCGGAGAGAGTGGGCGGTGCCGCCGCGAGGATGCGTAAAAGGCAGCAGGATTTGAGGATGGGAGAGGGAGGGAGACCGGGTCCAAGGAACGGGAACGTCCCTCGGAAAACCGCCCCGATGTCAACCGCTGCAGACCGAGACTTCCTGTCTGGGGCGTCGCTCAAATCCCTGCAGAGGAAAGAGAGCTCAGACCTGCACAGGGTCTCAGCCCAATCAGCCGTGCGACACTCTGATAAAGGCACCAAAAGGGCCACACTGATTATTAAGGGCACTTCACCAAACAGAATCAGGCTGAATTTAACCATACTGGGTTTTAAAAATGCACAAAGCACAAAGGTACAGTTCCGCTAGTTTTCTGGAAAAAAGAAGAAGATATTTTTATTCACTAATCGTCAAAGTAAGGAGAGAAGGACCAGTGATTTCCCTTCAAAATGTCAGACCTGAGGATTCCAGATGTATAGAGGGGAAAAAAAACTCTAATACCCAGAAGACCTAGCAAAAGAGTGACTGTGGGAGTATAACCAACAAACAAGAGAAGAGGTGTGGACAGTCATTATCGCCTGAGTGAAAACAACAAGAATCCACAGGCTCCTGGTCCCAAAGCAATCACTTCCTTTAGGGTCATGGATCAGGAACACTAAGCTTCCCAGGATGAGTCTGACTTCTAAAAGCGTGTTTCCATAGCGTCCAGGTCTCTGGTGATTTCCCTAACAGTGTTCTGCTCACAGACCCAGTCCTAATGCCAGAGCACCAAGCGGGGCTTAAAAAAAAAAACAACACACTCGCTACTGGAATCCAGGGAGCAGGAGGGTAAACAATGTTGTGTGTGGAGCAGGAACACAAAACAAATATGAATCAAAAAATTAAAAAACACAAACGAAAACACGAGCAGAAAAGCGTCTGTTCTTGTGCAAGTACGCGCCAGTGGGGGAGGTGCAAAACCAGAGGGACGAGAATTGTAAAGTGGGGTGGGTTTTTACACACACACTCACACACGCACACAGACGCTCACACACACACACACACTCTCACACACACACTCACGCACGCACACACACACACACTCACACACGCACACACACACTCGCACACACTTGCACATGCACTCACACACTCACACGCTCATACACTCACACACACACACATGCTCACGCACACACGTGCTCACAGACACACACACACTCACACGCACTCACACACTCACACACACACGCACTCACACGCACTCACACACTCACACTCGCACACGCACTCACACACTCACACGCTCATACACTCACACACACACACATGCTCACGCACACACTCACACACACACACGTGCTCACAGACACACACACTCACACACACACAGACACACACTCACACACACACGCTCACAAACACATTCACACACACTCACACACTCGCACACACGGACACACACTCGCACACGCACTCACACACTCACACGCTCATACACTCACACACACACACACACATGCTCACGCACACACACACACACACACACACACACACACACACGCTCGCACGCTCACACACACCCACACACACACACACACACACAGCCGGGGGATTTACGGCCGGGGCGGCCCGTGAAGTGTATGCTGGGACCGGGCCGTATCTCAGTGGCGGGGCTGGCTCTGGCGGGGCGGTGGGGGGTATTAGTTAATCAAAGTTTAACTCCAGCGCTGGAGCCATTCCTTCCCTGCAGGAGATTGAGCTCTGCGAGTGGCTATAGTGTATCAGTCAGCACATTGGAGAAACCGGGTCATTTATCACAGCCGCGCCGATCAATAGAGCCAGCGTAGGAAGCACCGCCTGATTTTATTACCCAATGAACATACATAAATAAATAAATAAATAAATAAAGAGGAAGGGAATAAGATCCCAGGAACACCGATACGCACTGGCCACTCTTCCCGCAGATTTGATCGGAATATCACATTCCGATGGCCTGCGCGCACAGGGAAGTCAGTGGCGCGGGCGTCACATCAAACCTGGGCTGACTGAGAGTGACAGACGGGTACAGAGCTCGGCAAAGCCGTTTCTGACAGAAACAAAACAGCTGGGAGTGTCTCCCGCCTAGCATGGCGAGAAAAATCACCCGTATGCTCGGACCTCCAAAAGCAATATTTCTTTTTGATAGGAGGGAATATTCTCCCAGCAACGCGGGCCGAGGTAATATTGATTTGCCGATTCCCGATCCTCCCGTTCCTGGGAAATAAATAATAAATAAATAAATAAACGTTGGGTTAATATAATGTGGTTTATTTGAACTATATATTCCCTCAAATGTATTTATGCTCCCCTGTGAGCTCCTGATTTCATACCGGTGTCAGAAGTGAGGTTTATACTGACAGATGGCGGGAAATAAGCGGTTGCCTTATGTCCCTGCTTTGAATTTTATCAACTGGAATTGGGTGCAGAAAGGGTCAGGTTACTGTGGTGCAAAAGCTTGACGGAACGACGGATAATGCCTTTTAAAAAATCTGATATGGAAGCACGGCCAAACAGTAAAATGAAACAGTAAGGAATCATCCGCAAAGCATCAATAACCATTGGCTGCAAACTCCCTTCACTGGAATCCATGTACACCCAGTGCACCATCAACCAAGATTACCTTTCCAGCTCCTGACCTCTACACAACAGATCCTATAAGTGTCATACACTATGTCCCTCTCTGTACTATGTCTAAACTGTATCTGTGCTCAGTCAAATCGGTACTGAAAAACAAGTCCACCAGCTTAGCTGTGTGGCAAGAAAAGACACTTGAGCTTGAACTTAATTGTGGTCGAATTTCAAGATGGACATTGAACTATCCTAAATGTTTAGATGCATAGGATAAAACAAACAAAGGGATTATCCACAAGAACTGCATGATGATCGCTACTGTTCAACAGCAAACCTAGTTTCAGCTTGCAAAAAGAATGACAAGCTTTTTATTGTAAGACGAGTGTTTATTCTAATCCAATCTGCGGCCAGTCAAATCTCATTCTTTTACTTTCCCACACCGATCCAAAACACCTGTTCCCACTGATTACCGCGCATTGACATTACTGAAGTGCAGCTCTAATCTGGAGTACTTTGTCTCTTGTGCACGCCATTACACAAATTAATATCACAGGGGCTGTGTCCAACACGTCACGTCATCCAGTGAAACACACTCTAAAAGAAATGCTTTCAATAGGATCTGATTCCATAGAAGAACCCTATCTAGTAAAAGAGTTCTTTGTCAGGCAAAATGGTTCCTCGTCTGAGAGATTTCAGACTTTACAACTATGACAGAAAGTTCCATTAAGTACTGAAAAGGGTTCCCCTATGGAATCAAGCCAAAGAACCTTTTTTTTCTAAGAGTACAGGATAAAGAGACAGTGGAATTCATTTTGTTATTTCAAACACTGGGCTCATTCCAATGCCGTATTTTTCTCCTCTTTTTCATTTTCTTTTCTCCTTTTCTTGTCACTCGCTCCACCCATTGGTCGAGTCTAGGGAACGATGAAAGAAAAAGATGAAAGAATGAAAGTAAAGATGGGGAAATTGAGAAAACGTGAATCAGGCGAATGGATTGTCCTTGCTACTTCAAAAGTCAGTTCGAAGCCACATCTGCAACAGATGCGTGGCAGATGGGGAGAGGTGGATCCACAGGTTGATTATTTATAGGTCAGGCTTTCCAAAGGGATTGCAAAAGGACGTGCTGATGTTTTTTTGCTCAAAGGAAAGATTGGGAGTTCATTACTTCTATTTCTAGCTCCGAGAAGTAACATTTAAGGGGTTGGAATGGCCTTAAAGATGTCGGTCCTCGATTGATTCCCGGGTCAGGAGCAAGGAAAGAGTGGAGGAGAATAAGCTGTTGGAATGAGCCCCTTCACTAACTCGCTCCTTGGTCCGTCCCTTCCTCACCTCCCAGCATGCACTAATGGTGACTGTCTCAGGGACACGGATCTGGAAGTAGGCTGTGCCTTCAGAAGCATATTGACAATTAAATCATAAACTCCCGCCATTAGACTTCCTCTGGGTGCGCGTGATGTTTATGAAGGTACGCAGACAAACGCCCGCCCACACACGCACAACGCGTGTAAACACGGAAAAACAGGCCTGTCAAAACATTCATTAAGAAGTATGCACTGTTCCTTACAGACTCCGAGACATAAGGGAAAATAACAGATAGGCTACGGGGAGAGGGAGAGAACTCTACAGTGTAAGGAACTGGGGAGTTTGGAGATGTCCCCGCTTGCTGAAATATTCATGCACTCCTCTTTAGCAGCTCCTGTGCCAGGTGCACAGCCCCGGCCATCGGGGAACCGTTAGTTCGGATAAATAAATTAGTAGCCTGCTCTGTCTCCGCGTCCTCTAAGAAATGGATGTTGCCTGCCTGTGCTGTCCCTCCCGTAAATATAGGCTTTTACAAGCCGTACCGCGGGCAAGGTGAATTTATTGTAAAGGGCAGAAGGGGTTTGGGACATGGGTGCTATCCCCGTTCCTCACTGTCCAAGCCTCCAGCTGTTCACCCGACAAGCACAGATGATTAGGGCAAAATGGTATGGTTTGAAATAATTGACCAATAATGAGTACATTGGGAGGGCCAGATGAATTGCAAAAACAGATAACTGTAAAACAATACAATACAAAAAATAAAAATACAAATAAAATATGTCATGGATGTCACCTGAATTCAAGTGCTATTGCCACAAGCACACAATTCTACAAGCACACCATTCCCCATCTGAACCCAGAGCCCGAGGAGGCCGAAGCCTCGTATCACAGGGCTTCATTAGCTGAAGCCTTGTATTGCAGGGCTTCATTAGCTGAAGCCTTGTATTGCAGGGCTTCATTAGCTGAAGCCTTGTATTGCAGGGCTTCATTAGCTGAAGCCTCGTATTGCAGGGCTTCATTAGCTGAAGCCTCATATCGCAGGGCTTAATTAGCCGAAGCCTCGTATTGCAGGGCTTCATTAGCTGAAGCCTCATAGCGCAGGGCTTCATTAGCCGAAGCCTCGTATTGCCAGGCCTTCATTAGCCGAAGCCACGTATTGCAGGGCTTCATTAGCCGAAGCCTCGTATTGCAGGGCTTCATTAGCTGAAGCCTTGCATTGCAGGCTTCATTAGCCGAAGCCTCGTATTGCAGGGCTTCATTAGCCGAAGCCTTGTATTGCAGGGCTTCATTAGCTGAAGCCTCGTATTGCGGGGCTTCATTAGCTGAAGCCTCGTATTGCCAGGCCTTCATCAGCCGAAGCCTCGTATTACAGGCTTCATTAGCTGAAGCCTCGTATTGCAGGACTTCATTAGCTGAAGCCTCGTATTGCAGGCTTCATTAGCCGAAGCCTCGTATTGCAGGGCTTCATTAGCCGAAGCCTCGTATTGCCAGGCCTTCATCAGCCAAAGCCTCGTATTGCAGGGCTTCATTAGCTGAAGCCTTGTATTGCAGGGCTTCATTAGCTGAAGCCTTGTATTGCAGGGCTTCATTAGCTGAAGCCTTGTATTGCAGGGCTTCATTAGCCGAAGCCTCGTATTGCCAGGCCTTCATTAACTGAAGCCTCGATTGGCTGAGACCTAGATCCTGGGCGAGGATCTACTGTTTGTTTGTACCCTCAAAATGCCTTCTAGGAGTGTGGAAACTTCTGTTCATTTGAGAGAAAGAAATGGAACTTTCACACACTGTATTTTATAAGGTTAAAGATGAGAGGCTTCTGAAGTCAAAAATATTTTTTGGGGGGGGGTTGTTATTTTCTCAGCTTTTCTAAGGCTTTTATATCTTTATAAGGCTCAGAATTATGTATCTGGTCTAATGAGAGAAGGTGTTTCATGTGTGTGCTTGTGTGTGTGTACTATATGTGTGAACATGCAGTTGGGGACATGAATATGGGTGTACATTTGCAACTGGTCATATGTGGGTGCACTGTATGTTTATGTTAATCAGAATGCAATTTAGTTAGGAATGCATACAGGCACACTAAAGCCAGTCTGTAATGCTGCAAAACTTCCCTCACGCATCAGACTTGGATCAAATACATAATATTGCGAACATGCAAAGAACCTGCCATAAAAATCACATATGAAGCAGGTCTAGATCACATGGACAAACACATACAGGAAGCCGTGGTCTGTGATCCACCCAGGAAAACATGCTACTGTGTGCCCAGAGGGGGAAAAGACAAAAGTAGTCCCACACCTCCTCCCCCTAAAAGCTGTGACCTCTTTACCATCCAAACCAGCCCCTGGGGGCTCACGGTGAGATGTAGGAAGTGTTCCTGTTTTTGCTGAGGTCTTCAGTTGTTTACGGCCTGTCCCGGTTCTGCGGAGGTTGAAAGGACATGCAGAGGGAGGAGCGTGGAGCAGGGCACCCTCAGGTGGCATGACGATTGGGCGCTTTCTCTCACAGCCCGAGCGGATTGGTGCAGACAGGGACTGTCCTGCAGCCCCCCCTCCCCCAAACGCTAATGAAGGCGAAGGAGGGGGACCACCTGCGGTTATTATCCATGACCTAATGACAAAAGGTCACGTTCTGGATCAGTCACATATCCTCCATCCAACAGGGCAGTTGTAGCCTAGTTGCTAGTTACATGACTGGGACCCGGAAGGTTGGTGGTTCAAGCCCCGGTGTAGCTACGATAAGATCTGCGCAGCTGTATGGCCCTTAAGCAAGGCCTATAATCCCAATTTGCTCCAGGGGGAATGTCCACTGCTAACTCTAATCAACTGTAAGTTGCTTTGGATGAAGCAAAGTAACTAAATTATTATAATTATATCTGGTTCTGGTTCATCCAAGCAGAGGATGAGCTTGGAGATGCTGTCCATCGCTAGCTCTCCTGAGCCCCAGGTGACTTCAGGGGGCCGTTTTTAGCAGTTACCCACAGGCAGTCTGCTGCAGTCTCTGCGAGCGTCTTCACCCAGAAGCCACAGACTGGGCGGTAATTAACAGAGACTCCTAATGAAGGCATTAGCCAGGCTGCCTAATCGCGCAGTGGACTCAGCCGCCTTCGCCGCTCAGCAAATTAATGGGCAATTCGCTCAATTTCATCCAGAGGAGGTGCAAATCATTACTGTATGTGCCTTCAAAAGAAAAGAACGGAAAAGAAAGAGAAAGACAAACAGGGAGAAAATGAGGGGGAATTTAGGGGCTGTTAATTGAGGCCCGTGGGAGAGTTGGAGAGGTAATAGACCTGGTGCTTTCCTCACCGCCATGGCGGCGGAGGGTAAATGAGTCGTCTCACTTTCCCGGCGTTCTGCCTGTCTGCGTTGCAGTGACATTCGGTCCAGAAGAACAAGCCGGGGATCGAGAAGTGGGGACTGGGGGGTTTGGGGGGGGGGGCGGGGGGAGGCAGAATGATCCATGTCTCTGTCTGGCGCTGAAACAAATTAGCACTGATCCATATTAAGTTAGGCAGCCACACTGGAAACACAATTAACGGCTTCTAAGCAGCCTTCCCGCCCAAGTTTGATGAGTCTGCGGAAGAGAGCCAACAGAGCCACAAGTCCTTCCTTCCTTCCTGGAATAACATGGCACAGATCCCAGCCCTTACCGTCCAGTGCCCCCTGTTTCAGAAGGCTTTCAGTCCCATGGAGACAAAGCCGACCGTTCTCCATATGCAGAACTAACGGGCGTCTGCTCTGCAAATCTACACACAACACCCTGAGTGGTTCTACACGGGCGTTTTGGAGGTATTCTGAAGGTGTATTTACTGTACACACTGCGCTCATTCATATTTATGTTTTGCTGGAGTCTTGAGATCCATTCTCGCCCAGGCAGGCACGTATCGGAGGAGGCTGTTGCATAATGCAGACTGTTATAATTAGACGCGCCAGCCACAACTACATTTGCAGCAGCATTTTCTGGATGAATCGTTGCGAAAATAAATAAATAAATAAAATAAAATTATATATATATATATATACATATAAAAGACTTTCATCTGTGCAAAGCCACTCTAAAACTGTTTTCCCATATGCATGATGGGATACGAGAGCGTAACATAAATATACATTTTATCACAGTATAATCTATTAACACATTAATACAGAACTGTAGTTAACTTGATATTATTTATGGATATTAATTATTGATATGGGTGTGTATAAAATTATACTTTAGATGCCTGATATAAACAGTGCTTATTTACACTGCTTTGTATGGTCCAATGAGGTGAGAGCATATGGACCATTACCATAAATTAAGTACCTTTTCTTTCTGATCACTCCAGAGATAATTATCAGTGCTGCCAAGATGGTAAACACGCACAAAATAAGGTCTGAGAATGACATGGCATGGGGCAAAATGTTGTCTCTTCATGTAACCAGTTATTACATTATTAACAGGTCATTAACATGTTATTAACACAATATATATGTATCTATTTTTAATGATGTCTCTCTTAACTAGTGCAGATATAACAATAAGTCACTGTGACAATCTCTTCCCATAGCACGTCATGCTAGGAACTCGTCAGTCAGAGAAACAGTTTGCAGAAGGGTTGTCATCATGCATTGGGATGAATTATTGGAGAAAAAAAAACTGTCATTCCCACAAGGCTAAATTCTGGATTTGGGCTCTGCCATCCTTTAACAGTACATGTTTCACATGCACAAACTTTCCAGAAACAGTACTGGAGTTATAGAAAATGGCAGACAAGCATGGAAAAATATCAAAGGTAGAAGACATAAAATGGTAGAAGACATATTGATTAAAAAGCGAAAGAGCTTCCATAATAGAACCACCATGTACTGTGCCAATCAATTTGTAGGAACCAAATCACCCCCGTGAGCAAAATATCACAATTCATTCAAAACCGAGATTCTGGTAACACAAAAGCCATCTGATACAGGGTTCATGAACCCTCTGAGAGGAAATTAATCCTCAGAATCCTGAAATTGATTGCCAAAACTGAACCATTTTTAAATGGGTTTATAGGCTGTGTTTGAATCGTTCTCTCTCTATCTACCTCAGCATTCTGGCACAAAATGGCTGCCGTTGCGTCACCCAGGTGGGTGCTACACATTGGTGGTGGTTGAGGCAAGTTTCCCCCCGATCACAGTAAAGCGCTTTGAGTATGACATAAGCAGAAATGCAACTCTCATCCTTTTTTCCATAATTAACCCAGTAGTCACGTACTTGCCCACTGTTTCCGGTTAAAACTTGTTTCGTGGACTACGATTTTGTTGGCCGGCATGCTACTGAGTAGGCTCCTCAAACCATGCCCAGATACTAAAATTTCAACATATATTGTCATAACTGTCAAAGGTAAAATTGAAAAGCAGTTGAGAGGACAGTTGTGGGCCCTGCCGGAGAAACTGAATGTAGGGTTCTCACTGTCGGAATAAACGTCAGAGGGAACATCTACTAAACAAGAGAAATGTGACCACATCAACCACGGTAACCATAGTAACCTTCAAGCTTCCTTCGGTCGTCTGCCTGTATGTGTGTTTCTTACTCAAACATTCCAGGAGAGTTCGGAATAATAAATCAAAACGCAGAGGAGTTTGTATGAGTGGAGGGCCAATGTGAAGGCAAACATGACAGCTGTCAAAACAGGATGTGCTTTGTTTGTAAACTCCATTTTCAGAGCGCATCGGCGAACGTGGGCATCGCTGAAAACAGCGGCAGAGCAAACACCCTCAGTAAATTTCCCCCGGGGCCAAAGATGAGACCACTCATCAAATCCAGATTTAAGGACTGCCCACCACATCTGGCCTCCGCGGTTGTTAAACAATGATGCACAGCACTCGAGGGAGTGAGACAGGATGAAAGGGATTTGGAAAGAACTGAAACTCACGCATATATATGGAGCATTGAAATATCACTCCACAGAGCTGAATTGTGCGTGGGAATTAACAGTCCCATCGTGTAAAATAGAGCAGCAAAGATATATAAATGGGCTCCAACGCAGAGCTTGCATAAACACACACATCTGTGCGCGCGCGCACACGCACACACACACACGCACATGCACACACGCTCCACACACAAAGGCATACACACCTTTGCTGACTGGGTATTTGAAAGGGCAGGCCACAATTGTGGAACTTCCTCAACTTTTACAATGACCTTGTAAAAGAGGGAGGCTGGTTGCCATGGCAACTCTGCAGCAACCGCTGCAGTGGTTTCTACCCAGGCAGTAGCGGGTGGTTCTGAAATGAATCGCATGGAAATAAAGGTAACAGTTTTTCCTTTTTTCCATGATTATTACTCCTTTGACTTTCAAAATTGTAAAATGGTAATGACACTGCGCAATCAGAAACCCGCTCTATATTTGTTATCAAGTCCCCTGCCATTTACCTTTCTGCTGTGCGGCTGATCACATTACTGTAAAGGTCAACTTTCCCTGAGCTGTAGCACGTAAAAAAGCGCAGTAGGACTCAATTGAAACTCCCAACCCAGAGAACATGCAGTGACGGTATCAAACGTAATGCGGTGAAACGCTATTAACAGCATCACCTTAAGGGAAAAAAAAAATTAAAAACTCAGTCACAGCCATTGAGCTGAATGGACGAGATGGACAGGGTACATTACATTAACAGGCCGGATACATTAGACATAATGAGAAGCAACACTCCGCTCCCAGGCCTGAATTAATGTACATTTGCTGTTGGTTCTGTGTTCAAGAAGAACCTTTATAGTCCCCCACTATATGCCTGAGAAAGACACTAAAATGGCCGCCACGATGCAGATATCTGGTATAGAGTCACACAGCAGACAGCCTGGCAGGATTTCAGAAACTAAAGGAGCAAGGAGATCAAAAACAACTAATTTCTTGTATTTAATCAGTTGTATGTGTTTATAACAGAGGTGAAAAACCCAGGTTCGGGAAGTAAAAGTCAATCACTTACATTTGCTAATTAGAGCCTTGAATTTGCTAATTAGTATAATTATTCAGCCAGGAGGTAGAAGTAATTAGTGAAATCCAGTTGGCCGAGTTCATGGGTGGAAGAAACACAGGGTAGGAGTTTTACTCTCTGGCTCCTGGACTTCCCATCTCCGGTTTGTGATATATAGAATGGAGGCCCAGAACACAGCAGTCCGCTCAATTCATAAACAGAAGACGCAGGATAGTACAGCTTCAGGAGTCTCGCAATCAGTGCCGTCACAGAGCGCCCTTCACATTAAATAATCATGCTCTGCCCTGCTTATCAGAATGCTAAGATTTCGTTAGATCAAACCAGTGGGGCACCAACAACATATGAAGTCAGCCCTCATTCACAAGCTGAAACTCAGTCAGCGAGGACAGCCTGGAAGCGACCGGGTTAAAGCGCCTGGTTTGATTCGCTCCGCGGGCGTCGTTTAAAATCCAGGTGCGTCTCTCGTACGCGAAAGACGGCGCGCGCTGTGCGCTAATTGGAGAGCGGCTTTCCTCGACGCGGGAGGGAAGAGCTGTACTTTTGAAGTGGTGAGAAAAGAACAATGTGGGGGGAGCCCCCTCCCCAGAAGCCCCAGCTGCCTGTCAGTACACACGGGACCAAACAAACGAAACAGCCAAGCCTGCTCTGGGGGGGGGGACTGTCGCATTGACTCCGCATCCTCCACATCACCTCTGAGGCTCCAGACAGCACCCCCACCTCCCACCTCGGCGCTGTCCGTGTTCCCGACCTCGTTTGAAGCCGGAGAAAGGCTGCCTGCTTGCGGGATCCTGTCCGCCATCCGCCACGACCTCTCTGGAGCACCGCAGAATTTTCAATTAGCCTTTCGTAGGCGTTTCCAGTTTCAGGAGCGGGAGGTTTTCATTATTCGCCAGCCCAGGTTTCTCACGTCTACATCTTCTGGGTTATCGGGGTTGTCCTGATGGTGTGTGCTGTAGGTTGTTTGTGTGGTATATGTGTGTGTTCTGTGTGAGCGTTCGACCACAGCGGAAAAAGTAACAATATGTAATGCGGTATATGTGTGTATGTATGTTCATATCGTGTGTGTGTTTGGGCATGGCAGAAAAAGTAGCAATGTGAAAAGTAGATAAAACAGACCTCGCAGGGAGCTGGATTGATTGGTCCCTGATAAATAACATGGGAGAAAAACAGCTGCCTCCACACGCAGACAGAAAGCAGCAGTAAAAAAACATAACAAAAACACAGCAGGTCTAGAATTGCAGCAGGTGCATTCACTTGTCAGTAAATCCCTCTCTCACTCACTCAAGGCCACACTGCACCTTCAAACCAGGTGTCGGCTGGTGAACGAACACGAGGAGGGTCTGACAGTTTGCTGAAAATAAGAGGAGGCAGAAATAGAAGGAGAAAGGATTCAGGGAGAGTGGGCCCTGTCCGGCAGAGACCCCGCTTCTGAGTGCAGCACCGCGGTCGTCACAAAATCGATGAGCTGGGGGCTCGGGGGGCACAGGATCTGCTGGAGATTCATTCCCCCTGACTCACCTGGCAGGCTCACAGCTCAGCTCTGTAGAGCGGGGGAATCCATGCCCACGCCAGGATTTTCTGCTGAAAAAAGCCATGATGGAAGAACTGGACCGTAGTGTGGAGAGTGGCCCGAGTCATGAAACGCGTCTTGGTGTTCAGGGGACAACCCGTCATTTGGTTGAAAATTCTCCCGCCGACTAGGACGTAGCCAAGGTATATGCACCTGAAACCTGAGCTATATTGGGGTTAACCTCGTCCGTTTCTTTCAAAACCTAGATGACCACCCCTATAGATTCAGGCTTCTTGCTCACAGGAAAGGAGTGAATCATTGTGACTGGGCCTTTGGACAATCATGACTCATCATTTGATGACTGGACAGCAATGACAGTTGCGATCAGAGGGAAGACTGGCAGGACATTTCCTGATAATTATTTTCCAGTTTTGTAAAATCCGACACAGCACACAGGAGCTAGTAGAATGCCGAAGAAGCTGAACACAAGCTGAATCAGACAGAATATACTTGGCTCACCACAAATGCCCTAAAATATTTTTTCTACATTGCTTTTCAAATGTAACCAAAGCATTGAAATATCAACCCGACAATTGCTGGGTGCTTATTTTGAAGCATGACTGTCAATTCATTTCTGTAGCCATTTCTAACCATAACAAATTATGGATTCCACATCCATTCAACAATTCCCCTTCATTTCATAACCTGCTATGAGCTACGCCTCATAAAATATACATACCAGTCAATTCACTTCCTCTATGAAACATTTATTGGGACGTACTTTTCCAGAGAAAAGTGGCTTGCAGAAGCACAAGTTAACCAAATGTGCTGATAAGTATTTTATGATTGTTTTACCTGAGATAACCCCCTGCGTAAGAAAAAAAGAAACACTGTTGATAAAGATAATGCCTAAACAAAGAGAACAGATCCCATTTGAAGATCCATCATTTTCAGCAGGCACTCAGAGCCAAGAAACAAATTACTCTAGCATTTCGGTAACCCCCCCCCGCCCCTCCCCCTCCCCCTCCACACCCACCCTCCCTCCCTCCCCAGCCTCCCTCCCAGCAGTGTCATCATCTATGAAATGTTTAAATCATCAGTTTCTCATGCAAACCGAGGTGGGAGAGTCAGGCCTTGCGAGAGCCTCTCTTGACTCTCACAGAAGAATTTAAAACACTATTTGTTGACCTTTGGTGAGAAGGGGTAGAGGAAGAGAAGAGAGGATAAAGAAGAAAAAAAAAACCCACCAAAAATCCATCAGCATTGGAGAGAGGGCTGCTCTCACTTGGTCGATTTCAGTGCTGATCAAACCTTAACCGAACATCAAGCTGCTCAGAAACTGATCGCGACAAGCTGATTAAGCCACTCTCCTTTCGCCGAGAAGTGAAAGAGAAAAAAGAACAACTATATCCTCGACAAAAGTAAAGTGAAGGAAAAGAAGGAGATGTCACAGAAGTTCTTTATAACGGAGTAGACTGGATGTGCCAGTTCAAATTTTGGAAAAGCTTCAGAGAGAATCTTCCAGCTTAACAGAAAAGAGAATCTATTCAATGTATAGCTCTTTCCAGAATTCAGGAACAGCAGTGTCGGAAAACATGGGGGAGGAGAAAACGGCTATGCTTCATCTCTCCATGTATCTACACGAGGAGATATTACTGCAAAGCACTGTTGTAGGATTCTCGGTTTTTTACCAGCTGGACAAAAACAAAGGGCCTCATGCAAGAATATTTTCATATACTCATATTAAATTTCTTACCGTTTTCTTACAATGGGCTCATATCACTGTGCCATGTCAGATTCAAAATAAATAAAAAAAACAGGCTTTTCCGTATCTCAAAAAAAATCTAATTAAAAGCAAATTGGTGAATGCGGCAAGTTCTCTTATATCACTCGTATGATGAAATCGCTTGTTTGATTTAAGAAAAAATATTTCCGTACAAGTGGTTCTTGTGTGAGGCCAAATGTCTACTTCCAGAACCATGACGCAAAAGACAAACCTCCTTTCTCCTGTGCTGTTGCTTCTGGCTCGATATTGTTGAAAGTTCAGTGTAATCCATACATTCTTGTGAATTAATTGCTAGATTAGTAGTCCTCAGGTCAGTCAGGGCCTAAAACTTTTGGAGGGCGAAAGAAAAAAAAAAACACACCCATTGCTCCATAATGCAGATCCATCACCAGCTCAGGTGATGTCACTCTTCTCGAGAGGTGGAGACGGCCCCGGCAGGTAGATTCCCTCTGTGGAGGGCTGACAGAGACGGGGAGAACATTAGAACTAATTGGGCGTTCAGAGAGAAAATGGATTAGCCAGGCACAGCTTCGGGGGAAGAGGGGGTGGACATCCGCACGGAGGTATAATCACAGTGAAAAGCAAAGCCGGTGCCAGCCTGCCACTTGTGCAAAGTGCTCGAGTGAAGCCAGAGTCTCTAATGAAGGAAACATGGCACACTCTCGACAGGAAGCCGCAGTCACAACGGACCTGCAGGACATGTCTACCCTCCAAAAAACATGAGTTTTCACTCAGACCGCAACTGTAAGGAGACCTCTAAAATAAAGTTTGGTGTCACAGTTTGGTATAACTTGACAGCTTAACCCTGTGAGTCCATACTGTTGTTTTACACCATTTTAAAGAGAATAAAGATCTGTTCACTCATAGAAATCAAGAGACTGAAATAAGTAGAAGTGCATAGATTACTGCAGAACCTGGCAGTCAGTATTATCTCTTATGTACATGGTCTAATACATTGAATAGATTTATAATATCCTCTAGACCTATCCTGATTCAACACAGTAGTATAGCGCATGTATTTGGATGGTGACACATTTCTTGCACTTTCAGCTCTGTAATCCATAATGCAGTCAGATTTGAAATGGACCATCAGCTTTAATTTGAAAGTATTTACATCCTTCTTGGGTGATTTGTGCACATGCATGTGTGTCCTATTCTGTTCATGGTAGCTGTGATCCTTACTAATCAGAGTTCAGAGACCCTTTGAGATTTCCTTTCCCCTTCAGCGACTTCTCTTTTTAATGTCATCTCATTTTCTTTTGGCAGTATGAAGGCCTGCTTGAGTGTGAGTAATATCCAGGTTCAGATCATTCGCAAAGCTAAATAAGACCCTCTATATTTCAGCCTTTTTATCCCTTGAGTCATTCGCCGTAGCTAAGACAAATGCACAGAGGTTGAGGATGGACTGTAATGCCCTGGAACTAATATTGCACGGAGCTCTTTCAGGAATGAAGAATATTTATGGTTTGAAGCAAGCAAGGTCTTAAACTGCTGGACAGATCCTCAGTTAAACGACTGCTTAAAATTAAAGCAGCAATAATTTTCTTACTCTGAAATGGCTGACTTCACACCAATAAAGGTATAGTGAGTTTCAGAAGTGGCTCACAGAATTTGGTGGCCCTAAACATGAAGTAACTGGGGTATCCGATCGCCAAACAGGGTTGGGGATCTGCTGGTGATTGCAGACTGGAGAACTGCCGCAAGAACAATAGAATGAATAATCAATAATACATATTATAAATGCTTTTCAAAAGAATAAAAAACATTTCCAGTGCTGGCAGCTGGCTCTGGTGGGTTTCGGAGGCAACTACAGCAAGTGCTCATCCCAAATGTGTACAAGTTACAGTTTCCCCACACACTACCAGTGTTCATCTGGGAGACAGAACCCTCTTAGGCCATTGAAACATAGCTCTTATCCAGTACTCTGCTCCACTGTGTTGAAAATAGTCACTGGCTTGAGGTCAATAGCTTCAGAGTAGCTGGTAAAAAGCCAAAAAGAAAATTTGAACAACAATGAAATCACTCACAATGAAGTTCTAGTTCAGTCTCAGTAACACGTCTTAATATAATCATATATGATGTAGTTCTCATTTGAATAATTTGCATTTACTTTCAGAACACTAACCTTACCCTTCTTTTTTTAATCTTCTCTCTAGGTGTTCCTCAACAAGAAAAGCTCCTGCCTGTGAATCATAGGTCTCAAGATGGCTGTCCAATTGGTTCCCCACAGAGGACAAATATAACCACAGAGACTCCCTCTATCCCGTAGAAGATATTGGATTGCAAAAGAGTGGTGACCTGAGGATTCAGCTGCATAGAACAAAGATCAGAGAAAGGCATGGAAACCCTAAAATGAGAACAATTAAAAAACAACTACTGAAAATAAATTGATAAAAAAAGAATAACCCTACATTCAGGTTCAACAGGATGCATTTAAATTGAAACTTTTCCAATAATATTCAAACAAAGGAACTGGGAGCATTGTTTATTTATTTATAGTGAGCCACTAAATTCAACACACAATTATGAACTAAAAGGACAACGCCATCTGGGAGAACAACCACATCTGTGTCACAGATCCCAAGAGCTAGGCTGGCACTATACAGCAGCGACTGTGTTAGTCATTTCACCCTCTATTAGCGATCACTCTGGGATCCACTTGTGCTCTCAGTTGGTGAGCGAGGGACACTTCTGCCACTTCCAGCCGCAGCCAAAGCTTTAATCAACCCTCATTAAAACTGAAATTGATGGGAAAAGGCAAAACATCAGCTTAATTGTACGAGGAGTGGATGGAATAAGTACAGCGTGTTCAATCCCCCCTCCCCAGTCCCCAGTAAATCTTGTTCTCTTGTTCAAAATGAGAAAGGACACCATGTTCTTGGTGCAAACCCACCTCTTCCTGGGTGTGGCCAGTGCCTTGGTCATTCACTCCATGCCCTGGAAGGTGGCATGCCCTCACCAGTGCATCTGCCAGATCAAGCCATGGTACTCGCCGCAGTCCGTATACAGAGAGGCCCCTACAGTGGACTGCAACGATCTCCTCCTGACCCAGCTTCCTTCCTCGCTGCCCCCAGAAACACACACTCTGCGGCTGCAGAGTAACCTTATCAGTGCCCTAGACCAGAGTGAGCTGCAGGGCCTGGCGAACCTGACAGAGCTTGACCTCTCTCAGAACAGTTTCAGCAACACCCGCCATCTTAGGATAAGCAGCATACCAGTCCTCTTGAGCTTACACATGGAAGAGAACCAGCTGCATCACCTCCCGGACTCAGCCTTCACTGGCCTGCCGGGCCTACAGGAGTTGTACCTCAACCACAACAGGCTCAAGAACATCTCCCCGGGGGCCTTCAAGGGTCTGGAGAACTTGCTGCGGCTCCACCTCAACTCCAACCGGTTGGTGGGGATCGACCGGCGCTGGTTCCACGCACTGCCACGGCTGGAGGTCCTCATGATCGGGGGAAACCCGGTGGATGTCATCCAGGACCTCAACTTCAAGCCATTGGGCTCCCTCCGCAGCCTGGTTCTGGCAGGGATGGGTTTGCGCGAGCTCTCAGAGAGGGCCCTGGAGGGACTCCATAGCTTGGAGAGCATCTCCTTCTATGACAACCACCTGACAACTGTCCCAAAGGAGGCCCTGCAGAAGTTACCGGGTTTGAAGTTTCTCGACCTCAATAAGAACCCCATTCAGCTGGTCCGGCAGGGGGACTTCAGGAACATGATGCACCTGAAGGAGCTGGGGCTCAATAACATGGAGGAGCTGGTCTCGATAGAGCATTCTGCCATGGAGAACCTGCCAGAACTCACAAAGCTGGAGATCACCAACAACCCCAGGCTGTCCTATATCCACCCCCAGGCCTTCCAGCATCTGTCCAGCATGGAGAGTCTGATGCTCAACAGCAACGCCCTGAGCGCCCTGCACCGCGAGACCATACATTCCCTCCCCAGCCTACAGGAGATCAGCCTACACACCAACCCTATCCGCTGCGACTGTCTCATACGCTGGGTGGGGGCCGAGGCAGAAAAGCCTGTCCGTTTTATTGAGCCCCAGTCCACATTCTGCTCTGAGCCCCCAGAGCTCAAAGCTAGGAAGGTGAAAGAGGTGTCCTTCCGAGAGATGGCTGACAGCTGCTTACCCTTGATCGCCCCGGGCACGTTCCCTCCTTTCAAACAGGTCAGACAAGGGGAACACCTTGCCCTCCACTGCCGGGCTCTCGCCGAACCAGAACCAAGCATCTATTGGGTCACCCCTAAGGGCCTTAGACTCTCCACCTCCTCTAGCTATGGTCCTTATCAAGTTCTTACAGAGGGCACTTTGGAGATCTTCGGGATTACTGCAGAGGAAGCTGGTTTCTACACGTGCGTGGCACAGAACCTTGTGGGCGCCGACACACAAAGTGTGACAGTTCAGGTAGATGGAGTGGACAAAGGCCAAGTCTCAAGCACTTGGCAGGGCAAGGACAAGCTGGAGGTGAAGGATGTCAGGGAGCGCTATGCCATTTTGGCCTGGCCCGCCAACTACAACGTGCCCTCTGCCCGGCTCTCCTGGCTGACTAACGAGAGCTTGGCGGACCACCACAAGCACAGCGCCCGCATTCTGGCCGGTACTCAGGGTTTCAACCTCACCCGCCTCCAACCCGGGACACATTACAGAGTGTGTCTGCACCTGGGTCCCAACGACACCTCCTGCGTCCACCTCAGGACTAAGGAGATAGCGGTGACTGTAGCCACCCCCGACCTGACCCCCGCGGTCCTCCTGGCAGCATCGGCTCTCCTTTTCCTCCTGGCCGCTAAAGCCTGTCAAGGCGGGACCTCACTGGGCTGGAAAAGGCAGGGGGGTGAGGATCCGCTGAAACCCCAGGCCTGTTCCTTGCCTGCTGAAGTGAAGGGCCACGTGGCCTTGGTATGTCCCCAGCAGCAGCAGCAGTCGCAGATGCACCAGGCCCAGATGCAGCAGCAGACAGAGACGCAGTGCCCAACTAAAGAATCCTCCGACTCCAGCAGCACGGAAAACAGCGACGCCCAGCATCCGCAAAATGTTCAGGGGCGGCCAGCAGAGTCCTGCTAGAGCCCGAGGCGGCAGTGCCAAGAAACATAACAGGAACCTCTATCACAGTCCGCATAGCTCATCTACAACTCCATTCTCCAAAAGACTAGTTCAGCATTAAGAAATGCAACTAAATAAATTCACAGTTCACTTATTACAGAGGCTATTAATTGCTGCCAGAAAAGTGGTCTAATATTCAGTACGGTGGTGTAAAAACAGATATGATTTGTATTTATTTTATATAGGAATATATATTGAAACTCTTGTTTGTTTGTGCATTGAGCTATATACACAGGAATCACTCATGGAATGGGGCTAATATGAAGTTGCACACCTGCATGGTGTTGCAACTAGGATGTTACAAATGAAAAGTCAAGTTAACAACAAAAATAATAAACTTTTATTTTGATCCAAGCATTTAAGAACGACATGTTCAGAGAGTTGGATGTAGACTTTCATTTTAGGAAATTTAAAAACAACCTTTCATCTGGGTCTACAAATACATGTCTCAACAATGCACCAAAGGAGACAGATACACTGTAGTTTAAGGAATACATACTTCAGGAACCACAGGTGACATAAAAAATACCCTTTTTTATTTTTGGATGTTTACAATCGACTGTGAAGAGGGAAAGATGATAAGCTGATGATGCCGGGTACATATCGAAAGCGATGTGACATACGCTTTATTAGAACGTCCATTATGTATCTGCTCCTATTGCTTTGCGGTAACTGTGCAGATCAAATCCGGCGCAGCAGGATCCTAACGTCTTTGTCTAATGTTTCTGCCGAGACATTTGCATTCGGAAGTGGGCGGGAAAAGTGATCCATTACATCACTGACGAAACCTGCAACCCAGGAGAGCAGGAACTGCAGACGGTCGGAATCTCTTGCCATTTACGGAGACTCAGCAGATCAACATCCCTGCTCGCAATGAAATGGGACGCAGCCCAAAACCACATCATAGCACCAACCGTTTTAAGACAGCCTTGGGGGGGGTTGTGCGGAAGTGACCTGCTTGTCATTCAAACCCTTATTTCTCAGTTCAAAGCTAAGTGGAGTACGAGGGGGATTGATTCAGAGGACAGAGCCCCAGAACCATTCTGAGGGGGACTGGCAGCGGAATCTCTTGCAGTCCTCCATCTTGCGACGGTTTCCTCTTCAGCTCTGGCCTGCTTTCTCCTGTGGCGAGCAGGCAGTTAAAGCCTCGCTTAAAATACTGAAGTGCTGCGGCCGCGAGCCGCCACTGCTTCCAGGGACAGTTACAAGCACTTTCAATTTACTGCACATCAAACGGCGCCGCGGACAAGAGACCGCGAGCAGCAGCGCGCTGCTCACCCGCCCTACAAAGAGACGGATATTAATATAACATGAGCTTCTCTCCACAGATTCATCAGCAACTTTCTGCTCTGCTTTTTACTCCGCTGCGTTTATAAAGGCCAGACAGTGTGAACCGTGAAACATGGTCGGCGGGTAGATTAGATATGTGTCCTGTACCATCTATCACCGCAAATATCCTTTAGCGAATTGGACATTGCGCATTTGGCCGACGGGAACCCGTCCGTCAAGGACACACACACGCCTTTCATTTCCTCTGGAGGGACGCCCATTTTCTAAAATTGTGTAATTTTATGGTGTCCCTACTTTTGCGTTTTTGTAAATTAAGTGGTTGACGTGACTCCTTGTTTCAATAACCCTCTAACTCTTCCTGGTCACTCCCTTTTGTATCCATAGCTGTACATAAACAATCTGGATTTCCTATTCAGTGTACTGCTTTTCTTTCAACAATAATGTAGATGATGACAGTGTGTTAAATTCTATTTTCAGCTATTATTAAAACATTTTGGACTGAAAAAAAAAAGGTCTGGGTTCTGAAAACACAAGGTCTGTTTAATGAGAACATGTATTATGAATGTGTGGCTTATGCGACTGCTAAAGGGATTTTGTTTTATATATGTCTCCGATTCCCAAGTCTGGCCAAAAAAAATAACCCCAAGCCAAAAATCCTTTCGTCCGTTAGTTCTGTGGTAGGAAGAACCAAAGTCCCTTGACATCTGCATGCCTTGAAGGTGCTTATTGGCATCATTAAATTTATAACTTAGTTCCACAGCGTGCAGAAAAACTAGCATATACAGTAGAATCAACACATATTTGAGTTATCAATACAATATCCATTCATGTGAAAATCTACCTTGGGATTTGATTAAATCTGCAAATAAGAAGGTTCATGATAAGAACAGGCTAACTAGGCCTGTCATTCCATCTGCTGTCTAGAATGTCTACAAAAACATCAAGTCTGGTTACAATTCTGTGTGTGTGGGGGGGGCGGGGAAACTATGAATTATTTCAGTGCAAATCATTATATCTGATTTACACCTATGTTGTGAGAATGAAGATCTCACTTTGGGGGAAATTTTCCCCAGGATTTTGTAGGGGACACTAACAATACTACCAAATACAACAGGATATTATTGGGGGAGGCAACTTTTTGCCAAGTTGGGGGAGGAAAATCCCTTAGGCTTAGCTTTCCTTGTCAACGGAGCAGGGATGGCCAGTGGCCAGTGGTTGAATGCAGGCTGAGGGCCTGCATTGAAAGGGCCAGAGCAGCAGGATGAAGGGCTGCTTCGGCGAAGAGACTCTCCGTTCCTCTCAGAACATTTTGCACCCTGCTCTCAAAAGAAGCAGCAGGGGGATCGGCCAGATGCTAATACCCTGCTCTTCATCTCAGAAGCAGATGGCAGCCGCCGCCCCCCCCCCCCCCCGAACCCCCCAACCCCCCCAGGTCACCCTTCTGCCCGTGTCACCAAAATAAACGGCAATTACCGCCAGAAACCGTTTCCCCCCCTTCCCAAAATGGTAGCCATCAGATGGTGATTAATGGGCACAGGCAGAAGAGAGTGTCCCCTCCCCAGAGGCCTTTTAGCAAACCGAACGCAGGCCTAGGCTCTGTGCAGGAGATATGCTAAACAGTGGCAAACACACTCATAAACGGCACCAGGCAAACAGGGACCCAGCACACAAACCTCATACCAAACAAACATATAAGCATCACCAGGCAAACTGGGACCTAGCACAGACAAAAGTCACAGCCCTCAAACTCACAACACTACAACAACAACAACAACAAAACGGGGACCAAGCCCACAAAACTCACAGCAAACAAAACTGAAATGGAAATGGAGACCCAGCACAGACAAGTCACAGCCCTGAAGCTCATAACACCAAGACACCACCAAAAAAGGGAACCCAGCATATAAAACACAACAAACAAACTCAAACAGCATCAGGCAAATGGACCCAGTAGACAAAACTCACGGTGAACAAACTCATAAAAATCGGCAAACGGGGACCTGCCGCTGAAACCGACTCCCCACACAAGAACGGAAACGACATAAGATTAGGTCCACCGCTCTATTTAACTACAGACGCAGTAGTTTTTGGGTCATTAGAGAGAAATGCAGTTTTTCAGTAAGCAAAAAAACCTAATGGGCCAACAACATTCACAGACTCATCAGAAAGCGATAATCTAAAAGTGTATTTTCTTTTAACAGCAATCGATGACAATGATGCAGTGCCCCTTTGCTGCCTGTTACTTACAGAAACTGTACTTTTATGGCAGCTTCAAAAGCCCATCTAAATCCGCTTCTGTGAGCCATATCGCACCATAGTCTCGCTTTCATATAATATACCCATTCTTGTTTACAGCACAGAAACTCCTCTGATGGGAGGCTAACTGTGATTTCTCCCTCAGTGTGTCCCATAAGTGGCTCCTCTCCAAATCAGATATGATGGAGAAAACCACCAGCTGGTGTGTGATTTGAAGAAATGACAGTTTTTGAGGGCGAGAGGCCAGCTAGAAAAAATTCCAAACAACCCTCCCTCCGTGCCCATGGGACCAGGTGCCAGTGCTGTGATTGATGTCTTCGGCTTTGGCTTTGCTTATTTGAGACTTTAATAAGGCAAACTTGAGGTTATTCTATTTTAGCAATGCATCTCAAAGGCTTTTAAACTACCAATATGGCTGAGATTTGCGTAGTTTAAACCCAAACCAGTAGAACAATTTAAAAAGATATCAATCAAATCCTGACAGCACTCCAATGATGACTTTTGGAAATTGGAACAGGTGTAACCGCGCAAATGTCTTTACGTACTTCTTCACAGCATAAAAAATGTAATTAGAATTCCCCAAAAACCTTATATTCTAACATATTGGGGGGAGAGAAAGAGGGGAACAGAAAGACAGCTTGAGGGACTGATATAGGGAGAAACAGAGACAGAGGGAGGGAGACACAGAAAGAGAGAAGAGGGACAGAGGGGCAGATGGACAGAACGAGAGACACAGACAGAGGGACAGATAAAGAGAGAGAGAGACCCAGAAGGAGCCACCTGTCCTCCCTCACCCCCATTGTTTCATCTCCTGTTTTTGAAAATGCGGAAAGCAGCCGTGTAGGACGATGATAGAGAAAAAATTGATTGTGAAATCTATTTAGTGTGGCTATTGATTTTCCCATAAGGGAGAGGACGGGAGGCCGGGACGTGCGGTAATGCAATACAGAGCCAGGAGAGGGGAGAAATGGGGAGTGACACCGCCTAATGGAGCGGAACCGGGCTGCTAGGGGGACAAGAGAGAGGGGGGGGGGGCACATCTACACCGTGCCCTCGAGGTCACCTCCCCACCTCCTTCATCTCCAGGAGGAGGGCCGTCCCGCACCAGTACCCCAGGAAAAATTAGAAAAAAGAAGAAAACCAAGCGATTAGCTTGGGCCCGAGCTGTATTAGAGGGCCTCCGTCAGCGTGTTATCGGAGGGATTCAATTCACGGCACGTCGATATCCGCGTCAACGAACGGCCCGCTTCCACTGAGACCTGTTACACGAATTCAAATCAGCCAATCGCGTCATTATCGACAAGTCGTCCTGACCTCCCCGTTCCCCCCTTGCAGCGATTCATTTTCATGCCCTCTGCCTGAACCCCAACCCCCCCAGAGTTCACAATCCTCTTATCCACCTGCTGAAGGACTCAGGATGGGGGCCAATAACCGCAAGTCTGTAGTCCCAAACCACCACCTTCCTCTCTCATTACCTGTGCGCAGTGTGGACCTGGGTTAAAATACTTTTCTGCATTTGACTAAGCTTGCCTGGTGTACTGGAGGAAATTCATTCATTCCAAAAGTGTAAACCCCACCCATCTGGTCCTCCTAGCAGGCTCAAATGCACCAGGCTAGATCAATAGAGCACAGAAAAAAAAAATGTATACAAAATAAGCACTACTTGAACCCAGGTCTGGTCTAGAGGGGAGGAGGGATGTGACCCAGTGCTGCAGAGTGATGAGCGTAGCAGCGACAGCGATGGGGAAAAAGGTCAGGGTCGCAGAGTAAAATCCCCAAAATCTGCTGATGCTTTCAGCTTTATCCCTGGAGCGCTGTGTTTGAGAAAGATTAATGAACGCGAGTCTCGCACCACCATTAGCCCACGATGCATCACGCTATTTAAGGAGTTTTACAATATATTAATCACCGCAGTACACGACTCATTACACTGTTTTACGGTGAACTACACTTCTTTGGGTCTCTTTAACACAAATTTTGATAATCCAGTTTAGTACAACAGCAAAACAAACACATTTAACATCCATTTTGACAGCATTCACCATGTCATCATAAAGCTATCGTAACACGAAAGATTAACCACAATATACTTTTTTAGAATGACCGCAGTTTTATCTAGTGCTTAAAAAATGTAAAATATGAGGTATGGGAAAGCAGATGACATCTGCCACCAGATTGCAGGCAGTTGAATCTTCAAGTGCCAAAACAGATACGGGCTGGCGTTCTCTGAGCCAAACGGGATTTAGTCAAACTGCCAGGCGATGTATTCCTCTGCCAGAACCGTCGTTTCCCTGCAACCTGTTACCACCACCGTTTCCCCCCTTCCCTTCGTATCATAAACAAAGCAGAAATAAAGGCATGAAAACGCGGGCCTGATGCGTGCCGTAAATACAACCACCGAATAAAACTGCCAGCGCAAACGGCTATCTGTGCATGCAAAGCAGGACAGGGCGACAAAGAGAGAAATGTCCATGAGGGAAATTAGGGGAAATTAGCCCCTCAAAAAACAATGTAGGAGCACGCAGGCTACTCTCCCACTGAACGTGAGATCTAGCCAAGAACGCACAACTACGTGCCAGGTAAAACGCTCACCCGCCCTAATAAACCTTCTCCTCTGGGAATAACTCCGGTATCACGGATAAATAAATTTACCGTGTGTGTGGCCATGCAGCGACAATAGCATCTCCCCCCCCCCCCCCCCCCCCCCAAGAGCGAGCGTTTCCGAGAAGCTTGCGTTACCCTCCGCCAGGTCCGCTAACGTCACCCTGTGCATCGCTCTCCCCATTAGAGCACTGACCTGGAATGGAAAGAGATTAGCCCCGTGATTAAACGAGGAACACACATTACCTTTTGGGGGAACAGGTTAGGCCCCAAGGGACGACTTCTCATTAAAGCCACCGTGTCCGTGGGCATATTAAAATGGAGGAACACTATCAAGGATCTGCATAAACACGCCCGCGCTTTGACCATCGCTACGTGTAACTAAGTTTGTGATGAATCAGGTTACTTACCTCTGACTTCTCATTCACAATGAGAGGAACTGGAAAACTGTTCCCTAAATGTATAGAGCACATTTATTTAATCGTTTTGCTCTCTCCCAGTTATTTCCTGCACCAATAACACTCTGCCCATTCCGCATTCATGCATAATTAATCTCCGTTTTGATTAGGCTTTCATTCAGAGGGATATGATGGCACTTCACACCATGTGTCAGTGTCCTTTGAAAAAACAAATGCAATGGATATAGTGTAAAGCTGTTATTTAAAGAGCACTTCATAATAAACAATAGCCTACATTAGGAAAAAAAAGTTGGTGAAAGCTCCAGTGACACCAAAATCCATGCATTTGCCATCAAAAGAAACCCATCCCCCAATAAAGAAATAAACAAATGTGATTTTTGGATGGATACTGCACCCGTTTCATACTCAGTAGATCCCTGTACACATACTGCCACCTAGTGGTCAGAGTCGAGCAGTGCCGCTGCACCGAGGTAACAGGAAGTGCCGGTAATATTAAAATACATTGGACTAATATATTCTTCTTGTATACTACTGCGACCACCAGAGGAAGTGGACATACGTACCTCGCTGTGTTGATAATGAGCCGGCGCTTAAAATACTTGTGATCCAGAGATGGTTAATAAGCAGCCATTTTGACATACACAGCAGTGAGGTTTCTTTTCGACAACCTGCAGCAAGGTCTGGAAAAGTTATATCAGCAAAGTTACTTTAATGAATACCAAGCCCAATATTAGAGATGCGCATCTTAAGTGCGCAAACATGCTTAAATTCTCTTGTTCCCTATGGGTTGAGTACTCCTTTAGACATTCGATTGAATGGTTATGGTTATAGACACAACTAGACCTTCTGAACCTGCTGGTGCCTGTGTGTGATTTGTGCACTGTTTCACAGTAAAATGGGTACTTACAGTCAATACTATTTCACTTCCAATATCCCAGCATCAGAAATCTTAACTTATCCCAACCCGACCTCAATGATTGGCACTTAGATCTTGGTCTCCTTGCTTCTTACTCTAAATATGACGAGTCACCACTATCTTCACAGTGAAGGTTTTTCTGTGTCAAAGGCACAAGTTTAAAGGAATAAAGTGGAAAATATTCCCATAACTGCAAACACTGGGAAAACCCAACACAGGCCACACATGTTCACCTACAACCCACGAAAACTAGAAAAATATGTGTGAGTGAGTGAGTGAGACAGGGCTTTTTCTTAGAGCACAAACACACAGGTACAATATCTATAGAAGGGGATTAGCATGACCCCGTAACAGTTTATGGACAATAGCTTGATTTAATGGGTAGAGGGAGGACACTGGTGTTGAAGCGTGTTAATGGGCATGTGTGCTGGCTTCACTGGGGAGGTAAAATACAGTTTTATACATGCAGTCCCACTCCTGCTGGACATGAGATTCAGTGGGCAAACTGAACAACACACAGATTTGTGTAGGTCTAATTGAATTTGGAAATCAAAGCAATCGCAGAAATAACACAGAAATTCCATTCAACTGTTCAAAGCATCAGACACATTGCACAAATTCAAAGAAGTCCATTCCAGGTGTTTTTAATATTAATTTATTAGATTTCCACAGGGGTTCAGCAGTGGCTCTCTTTGAGCTAAAGCAGACGCAGCCCCTAAACATCGCAAAGGAGAAAATAACTTCATTCGTAATGGCAGTAACGTTGTTGCGCATGTGGGAACACTCAATGGCAGTGAATAGGTAATGGAATAGGGGAACTCACACGCGTGTAATACTAACTCTGTAGAATCGGCCACAGCCGGTGCAGCTCAGGCAAACATAAACACAATCTTTAGACCAGGCCACACCCCTCACACAACAGCATAAACAGTCCTTAGCGGAGGTAAATGGAAAAATGGTAAATGGTCGGCATTTATATAGCGCCTTTATCCAAAGCGCTGTACAATTGATGCTTTTCATTCACCCAGTCATACACACACTCACACACCAACGGCGATTGGCTGCCATACAAGGCGCCGACCAGCTCGTCAGGAGCATTTGGGGGTTAGGTGTCTTGCTCAGGGACACTTCGACACAGCCCGGGCGGGGGATCGAACTGGCAACCCTCCGACTGCCAGACAACTGCTCTTACTGCCTGAGCCATGTCGCCCCCCCTCACGAACACAGGTCACCTAACCATCTCCCGTTCTGAAACTAACAAGGGATGGTCGACATTAGAGATATATATATAGTCATTGTGGATGGGGGGAAGGGGGGGGGTGTGTGTGTGTGTGTGGATGTAAAAGTCATTGCAGGGGGGGGGCGGGGGGAAGTGACCCCGTTAGTGATCGAAAGGGTTGAAATCAGACAGCTTCACACACATCTCATGTGCCTGTCTTAGGAGAACATTCTCTTCATTACAATGCAGAAGCCAATACAACCACTTAAAACAATGAATCAAACTCAGAAGCTTATGGAGAGAAAAGCACACACTCTCAGGTCTACAGGACCTGCTTAAGGAGATTAATCCGCGCAATGGTGACGCAGATAACACCACACTTAGTTTACATTACATTAATGCCACTTGGCATATCCAGAGTTGTTGTACAGTTGATTAGACTAAGCAGGAGACAATCCTCCCCTGGAGCAATGCAGGGTTAAGGGCCTTGCTCAAGGGCTCAACGGCTGTGCGGATCTTATTGTGGCTACACTGGGATTAAAACCACCGACCTTGCGTGTCCCAGTCATTCACCCCTTAACCACTACGCTACAGGCCGCCCTATAAAGTCTGCTGCTTTAAGATGAGCGGCACACTGAACAGAGCTTTCAGCTACATTTGTGCTTGTGATATTTCTGTGGGGGGGGGGGGGATGTTTTGCAGTCAAATCCAGCCCGTTACATTAACAGGCAGCAGGGATAGCGCAGGAACTGAAGGGCATCTAGAAATAAATATTTCTTCTGCATCTTCTACCTGAACACATTACTGTAATATTACACAATTACACCATCTTGCACCATAACAGACATTTTACAAAGATGAAGGCGATATAAATCTCTGTACAATTAGAAAACAATAATATGTTTTATAATAATAAAAACATGAAGTATGTAAGCCTATGGCCATCAACAGCACGAAGCAAACGCAGACGTGTTTGAACAGAGAGCTGGGGGAGAAAGGGCTTTTATAAGCCAAAAAGTGTTGGAGAGTTTTATACAGCAAGAACAGAACAATCCCATGATGCTCCCATGACCATCAATCCCATGAGCCTTCACTCGGTCCGAGCTGTAGTCAGAGCGGGCGGGTACTAAGAAGGGAACGGAGATCAGCACGTCTCTTAACTAGTATGGATTACCCGGCATGCACTGCCGTCGTCTCCGAGGCGACACTGACGGGGGCTTGAAGGGGGGTGGAGCCTTCACAGCGAGCCACAGGATGACGCTGCCCAGCTCCGCCCCCTTCGCTGCTGCTGATTGGTACTTACAGTTTGACACCTGTCTGCAGCCGAGTGTCTCCAAGGTCTTCACCCCTGCCAAATTCTGCACACTGCAGCCACTGTAACCCCACAGTCACTCAGCAGTGAGAAGCCCAGGGATTGGCTAACTAAGTCACTCAGCAGTGAGAAGCCCAGGGATTGGCTAACTAACAGTCACTCAGCAGTGAGAAGCCCAGGGATTGGCTAACTAACCAGTGCAGGAGGATTCCAGCACATTAAAGCGCTGTTTGTTCACCCAGCACGTTCTGAGGCACTGACGTTTCTCAAGCTGATGACCGAATGCTCCCGTACTTTACGGAGACGTTGAGCGCAGTCATGTTCATCATACCTGCCTTTCTGCTTTCTGTACACTCCAGTTCCAAACAGAACAAACCCCATTAAGCACAAATAACAAAAAAATAAGAATTTCACTTCTTGGTTCGCTGGCATTTATATAGCGCCTTTATCAAAAGCGCTGTACAACTGAGGATTCTCATTCACCCATTCATACACACACTCAACACACCAACGCCAATTGGCTGCCATGCAAGGAACCGACCAGCTCGTCAGGAGCAAATGGGGGTTAGGTGTCTTGCTCAGGGACACTTCGACACAGCCCGGGCGGGGGATCGAACCGGCAGCCCTCCGACTGGCAGACGACTGCTCTTACTGCCTGAGCCAATGTCGCCTCAGGGCCCATTATCAGCATAACAGCTGGGACTATATGCAATAACAGCATTTTGTCCACTTATAAAGGCATCGACAAAACAAAATGAGACTTCATTGTCATTGTGAATAGCTGTAATAAGACTGAACTAAAAATGAACTGAACCGAATTATCAGTTAAATTACACACAAAATACCAAGCCTAAATTAGTTTGGCAATTTGAATTAAACCTATTGATTCAAGACTTCCATGTTTAAGCTAGAGGTCACAGCAGCCTCACTACAGGACTCCATTAAAACAAAAAACAAATGAACAAAAACAGAGTAATCACTGTGACTGCTACAATAAACCTAAAAAATAAAGTCTTGGCACAGTGCCACTCACTGATGAGTTACTACTTAGGCATTTAGTCAGATTCACACCCTCTGTGAGCGGTTTTAAACTCACCCAACATTAATGAAATGATGCATGTCACGGAATTCGATCACAAAGGTGCATTCACCGGTTACTCTGGCAAACAGGAGTCCGTCAAGGCAAAGCAACAAGAGACACAATAAATATATAAATACCAGGGCATTTTTAAAGATTTGACGAAGCTGAAGTTAGGTGGGTACCTTCTCTGGACATGGTGCCTAAGGGGGGGGGGGGGGGGGAAGCACCGGGCGAGGCTCAGGCGATGAAGGTCTTGATGACCTTCTGGATGATCTGTCCGCAGCCGGGGCAGGGGGCGTGGAACTTGTGCAGCTTGCGGGCGCAGGAGAAGCAGGTGAGCAGGTGGGCGGTCCGGCCGTGGATGATGTTCCCGTTGCGGGGCCGGACGCGGCAGAGCCGGCAGGGCTCCAGCAGGGCCTCGGGCCGGCAGTCCGTCTCCATGTCCAGCGTGTCCTGGCTGTCCCCCTCCGAGCTGGCCTGCTCGGGGGCGGGCGGGCGTCCCTTCCCCCTGCCCGCGGGGGCCGCGGCGGGGAGCGGCCGGTCGCGGGTGGAGTGCGACGGCAGGATGACCGGGTCGGACACGGTCCGGCGGCAGTCGGGCACGTCAACCCCGCTGTCCTCCGGCTCCTCGGGGCCGCGGTCCTGGGGCCCGGCGGCAGCGGTGCCCGGGAGGTCGGGCACGGAGATGGAGTGCGCCAGGCGGGCGCAGTCCTTGTACCAGTCCTTCCGCAGGGCCCAGCACCGCACGCAGTACCTCTGCACCGGGGCGTTGTACTTACGGCACTCCGTACACTGCCACGCGTCCTGGAGAAGGGGAGCGGAGTGTTTCAGCAGTGCCTTCCACCTTTCCAACCAATCAAAACGACCGCTCAATTGTCAAGCCCCTATTAAAACCTGACTACATTTTCTAAAACAAAGCCAAAACAGGCAGGGACAGCCTGTAGCCTAGTGGCTAAGGTACATGACTGGGACCCGCAAGGTTGGTGGTTCAATCCCCAGGGAAGCCAGAGATAAGATCTGCGGCCTTGAGCAAGGGCTTTAACCCCACATTGCTCCAAGGGGGATTGTCCCCCGCTTAGTCCAATCAATTGTAAGTGGCTTTGGATAAAAGCGTATGCTGAACAACATGTAAAACCCCTTTTGGGGTGGAGCCACTTCATGCTGGGACTGAAAGGGTTAACACATCCATGCATTTCCTGGATGCGTGAAATACTGAAATATTTTTCTGCATCCATGGAGAGGGAAAATAATAGAATGCATTTTCCGCCCTCGTCTGGCAGAATGGGATGTACAAAAGCACGACTTCTGTCAGAGCTGTCAGCTCAAAAGAGAATATTCTCTGGGCTCGTTCCCATTTCATCTTTTCATCTATAAACTGACAGAAACAAACATTTGCAGAAACTCAGCCAACTTGATGTAATAAGAGAGGAATTTGAGGGGAAGATGTAAAATGGTGTGAGAAGTGACAGTTGTGAGAGGTTGCAAATCTCTTTAATGAGGACAGGCATAATTTAATGTCGTGTATATGGTGTGTAATGTAAAACAACCGGGGGGGGGGGGTATAACTCAGCAAATAAAGATTGATATACAGAGACGACTTCAAAACAGCTATAGCTCTCGCTCCTTCTGTGTGGCAGCACATTTGATGTGTGATTGTATTTATATTTACATAAACAGATATGTAGGCGTTATCCGGGGTACACATCAATCACCATGAAAATCATAAAAAAAGAAGAGGGATGTTGAGTTTTGATGTGTTATGTTTGTTTAGGTTAGCTTCGCATATGTTCGGTGAAGTATGCATCTGGGATTTCCATTATCATTTCTGTTTGTACTTTCATCTGCATAAACAAGCATGGCATTATGCAGAGGGCAGGTCAATCACAATACAATTCCTTCTTTTTTCCCCCCAATGTTGAGTGTTTTACAGTGTGTGTTATGTAACATGACAGTCCCCAGATGTTCAGAGACACACGTGGGCCCAGCAGAGTGTGATGCACAAGCAATATCAAGGAAGATAAAGATTTCGTAAAATCACTTGTAAATGTGCAAGAGATTCAATAAAAAAAAAAAGAATGAATAAAACAGGCTTTATTTAATAAATGCAAAAACTCCTTTTAATTGTTCAACACCACTGATCTTTTCCTTTATCGTTTAACCCTGCCAGACTATATATTGTTTAGCCTGTGCATTACCCCTCCTGTCAATCAAACAGCCAAACCAACCAAAATAACTCAACATTTTATGTTCCCAAACTATCTCCAGTAGTCTAGCATTTAATTCAATACCACTAGTGAGTGTCTTTTCAACTGCAGCCAATCAAACCAATGCTGTATCACACTGACAAGAACAACTGAGCTTGGAGTTCTAGCATAAGCAAAGTTTTTGTATTTCCGACTGTTTCGACTTGCCGCCATGTATGATGGTCGTTTATAAATTATTCTGATTGGCCTTCACCATGTTTAAGAACCGCTTGTAAGTTGTGTCAGAACATCAGTCCGAAGCAGAAAACCTCAAACAAATTCAGTGGGAGGGGCCAAACGCACATATCACCTGGAGTTCTATCATTTAGCAGCAAATGAATCAATTCCCCCCACCACCTCCGTCTGTAACCCTTTCAGTCCCCAGGCAAATATGAAGTGGCTCTACTGTAATCCCCAGAGGTTCCATTTCATCCTTCCAGACTGGCGCTCATTCAGAATTCACAGAACCATTTTTACATCCGTAACCTGCCTTTTGTAATGCGTAAATGTTTTGTGTAAATGTAATGTAATGTTTTGGCTTTGGTTGAGAAAATGTAGTCAGGTAGACATTTGACTCTGTAGCTCTTTCTTCGGGCCATTTCAAGCTCCTCAACTGAAAGAAAAGTAATCTTCGGCAACACTTTCCTCCCATTCAGAAGAAACGGACTCCTCAGACTGAACAGAAACATCAGATTCAGATTCTCCATTATCTGGGACGCTTTTATCTACAAAACTTCCCTCTAAATCTCCTGCTGTAAAGCCTTCAAAATCTTCTTTCACGCTGCCGCTATCAAACTCGCCATAACTCACTTCACACTTTGTTCGCAAAATACGAAAGGAACTCGCAAACCTTAAGCCTTCGTCTATCGGTTAGAATACAACGAAGGCACATTCTGATTGGTTGAAAAGGTTCCAGATGGAACTCTTGGTACTGAAAGGGTCAAAGGATAACAGGGTGTAGAGTAACATGGTGGACACGCGTGAAGGCGCTCAGCGGTACAGACCTGTGTGGAGATCTCCGTGTCCGTGTCGTCGCTCAGACACTGAGAGTCCTCGTCCGGGTCATCCTGCATCTGGAAGGACTGCACAAGCGTCACAGGGTCAGTCATCAGCAGGCTCTTACAATACCATTATTAACTAATGTCGTCGTTAACATTAATTAACAATGTACAGATGCATCAATCAACATTTCATTAGCGAGTAGTTAAATACATTCACTAATGTATTTGTTAAATTAGTATTCATACATTAGGAAACCATAGGATAATCGTATTACTGAAAGAAAAACAAATAATGAATGATGCATTGCCATTACAATGAATTGCCATTAATTAATGTGGTTATGAACAAGAATTAATGATGACTGATTCATGATGGCTGATTCATGTAACCTTACTGTAAATTAGGACCCTGGTTAGCATAGATAATGTGCATTACAGGCCCTTTGAAGAATAGGGATTTCTGGAAGATCTGAATGTACTTATGCTTGTCCTGTACGATAAATCACTGTGGAGTCTGTAAAAATCTATGTACTGTAATGCAACATAAAAAAAACAAAATATTAACAACAATAAAAAAAATCAAAAGTAAGCAAATATATCCTCTAATGAAATTCAAAGCTGAGGGCTGACTGCAATAGCGTAGCTCCAGGTGTGAACTGACAGGGCTGCCCAACCATGATCCTGGAGATCTACTGACTACCTAAGAGAAAGAAATACATCAGCTTGTCTTAAGTTATTCCTTGCATGTTAAGGTGTACTTACCCCACTGGCAAATATAGAAGTATAAATATATCTAGAAATGTATTTGTGAAACAGACTCACCTCATTGGCACTGTGTGAAATACAATTTTAATTTTTTCTGTGAGGAGGTGCGAGGAGACTCCTAACCTCCTTGTCCTCCTTGCTGGCCTTGGCTGGGTCCTCCTCCTCCTGCGGGAGCTCCCCGTCGCTCCCCTGCTCCAGAGCGGCCTCCTTCATTTCCACGCTCACCTGCTCGCTCTCCGCCTCGTTCAGGAACCACAGGTCGTCCGTGGTGTCCGACACGATGGCCGTGTCTTCATCCTGCCCGGGGGACAGCTACTCCCTCAGTCTAGTGGTGCGGGAGCCTCCAGAACAGGGCCGGCCCACTTCACACACACAATCTGGGCCGGCCCACTTCACACACACAATCTCTGTAGGAGCCTCCAGAACAGGGCCGGCCCACTTCACACACACTAGGAGCCTCCAGAACAGGGCCGGCCCACTTCACACACACAGTCTCTGTAGGAGCCTCCAGAACAGAGCCGGCCCACTTCACACACACTAGGAGCCTCCAGAACAGGGCCAGCCCACTTCACACACACAGTCTCTGTAGGAGCCTCCAGAACAGGGCCGGCCCACTTCACACACACACAATCTCTGTAGGAGCCTCCAGAACAGAGCCGGCCCACTTCACACACAGTCTCTACAGGAACCTCCAAAACCAAACCTCCCAAACAGAGCCAGCCCATTAAACACACACCATCTCCGCTCTTTCCACAGCTGTGCTGAGAGAATCCCCCACACCGTACACTAGTTTAGAGGTCCGCACATTCACCAGGGTGCAGGGCAATACAGGGTAATACAGATGAAAGTTGAAGCAGTGCTGCACACCAGAACTCCACTGTGTCCAGAGGCATTCTTTATTAGTATCAAACAACGCTTTGACCCACAGTGGACCTTCGTCAAGTTTGAAACGTTGTTTCAAATAAATAATTACCTTTGGACACATAGTGGATCTGCTTCAGGTTTGAAATGTTGTTTGATAATAGAAGATAATTCTGCATTAGTATTGAACATTGTTTCACATCTGACACAGATCCAATATGGGTCAAAATGTTGTTTGATGCTAATAAAGGATTCTTTAAACCCTTTAAACCCCCAAACCATGGCAGCCCATTTCCCACACGCCATTCCCACTCTCACAGATAAAACTCTGAAAATGAGCTCCTGAATGGACTGGGGATTTGGGACTGGTTTTTAAAGCCGTGTGGTTTTAGGCAGAGCAATCCCTTTGGAAAGTAGCCTGGCATGCCGCGGCAGGCACCTCTCCATTGTCTTACGAGGTGCCAAATGAACCGAGCATTTACAATGGGTACGCCTTCCAAATATCAGCATTTTCTACGAGCCAGAGTCATTCAAAGCCCTAATTAGACATAGCAGGCTCTCAGATGTATATCGCTGACAATTCTGCAGAGGACAGTAACTGAGTAAGGGCTTTTAAATGGGCAGATCACAGTGCCCCTAACACCCAGTGCCTAGCTCAAAGGCCGAAATCGCACAAAGCCGCATTAAAAAGGCATTTAAAAACCCAGAGCCGGGCGTGAGGTGACGGCCAAACGTTTAAGGTCGCCGTTCGCTCTTACTTGATTGGTGTGGATGTCTGTGGAGCCGTTGCTACGGCGACCGTAGTTACTGCGCAGGTTTCCCAGAAACCACCAGGGCAGCCCGGACAGGTCCCACTCATCCAGGGTCACCTCCAGCTTTGGCCTCTTACAGGCAGAGCGGGGCAGGCCGTCCAGAGAGTCTGTGTGCAGATGAGGTTTAACACATGAGCATATGCTGGATAGAGAGGGAGAAGGCTAGTGTGTAGGTACTACTAGACATACAGAATTAAATTGATTTAAAAAAAACAATTTTTGAATAAGAATAACCGCAGCCACTGGGCATATAGGCCATCTCTTGCCTCTTTATCTAATCGTAACTGATGTGAGAGCAAACAGCCAAATGTAAGAGGTCATGTGAAAGGCTTCTGGGGGGGAAAAAACAGCACTGATAAGACAATCAGCGCTGAAAGAACAAATGATCAGAGAGGCCGCGGCTGTACCGTCGTCGGGGTCCCTCTGCCGCCGGTGGGAGGTCGTCTGCGCGGCACACAGGGCCTGGTCCAGCCGGCACTCCCCGCTGGAGGTCTGGACAAGCACAGAGCACAGTCAGCCGCAACGCACCAGCTGGCCACAAGGGGGAGCAGCAGCCGATTCAAACACAGGCCCCACAGCGCGGCAGCAAAGGGCCACACTTTCCCAGGGAAGGGGGGTGGAGAGGGGGGGGGGGGGGGGGGGGTCAGGGGTCAGAGGGCATGGGAGTCAGAATAACACGGCACAGTCGTGGGAATGATCTCAATTTGCAGAGAATCAATAAATCTACAAACCCTGATGGAACACCCCTGACCTGTTTCACTGGGATTTCAGCTTATAGATTCACAATGTAAAAATCTCCACAAACAACACACATGTTACTAACAAGCGATTAATTCAAATAAAAAAAACACTGTAAAGTGACTACACCTTTGTATGTACTGAAATTAATTACATTTAAAATAACTGTTTCTATATATTCTTCAGACATTTCTACATACATTTTTAGATAGAGAAAAGCTATATTTTTTTGGATTTCACATATTTGCGTGAAGCCTATTCCAGAAGAAAAGTGTAGTCACCTTCAAGAAAATGATACAATAAACAATGGCATAAAACTGTGCACCCCAAACCCCAAATGTATGACTGCAGTATGTGATCAACGCAACACATATAACATAGTCAAATGAGGGGGTGGGGGTGGGTGGGGTTTGGGGAACATGGGGCAGGGTTTAACAATGGGCCTGTAGATTGAAGGGCAGCTGCCACTCCCCCAGAAAAAGGGGCGGAGCAGAGAAGAAAACTCTGACAGACAGAGACAGGGACTCTGTCCCCCATCGGCTGGGCCTCTCTGATTGGCAGTCCCGGAGGACACCACCAGAGGGCGCCAGACCACGGGGAGGTACAGAGGCGGTGCTACTCTGTACAGCTAGACCAGTGGAGACACCACAAAGCAGGGTCACCGAGTTAGCTGGCCAACTCGGCTGAGTACAACCCGGAACAACCACCAATCTGGAACATGGACTGGAATAAAGAGCTGTTCTGGATTCTACTCAGCGCAGTTATCCAGCTAATTCAGTAATCCTGCTTTGTGATACAGGGCCCTGCTCTTCCAGGGCAAACAACCACAAAAACACTCTCACAGAGCCCCAACGTTTGGACTGTTCTGGGGACGGGGTGTCAGTAATTTAGTTATGTTATTAGTATAGGGGTGCAAACCCATTGAAAACGTCTTTATTTTTCAGAAAACAAAAAAGAAACAAGATAAGTAGATATGAAAGTCCAATCCAAAAGGGGGTGGGTTTAGGCTCAGAGGATAATTAAGGCCTAATTTGGCTTAAGACCTGGGGAAGGAGAGAAGGGTTGTTTGCCACGGAAGAGCATTGGAGCGCCGTCTCTCCGGAGCACCATGCTGAGGTTTACCTGACCGGGATCTTCGCTCGCTGGCTCATTACAATCCTTGCCCACAGAAAGAGTCTTTGCAGCGTCTGCATTTCAGAAACATGGTAACACACAGGAAAAGCCCAACCCCGCAAAACACCCAGCACACAAGTCAGCATCTGCCTTCCTGGGGAAGTCGCAGAGGTGTGCAGAAAAAATAAATAAAAATAAAAATAAAAATAAAATAAATAAATAAAAAATAAAAAAAAACAGAAATAAAAGGTTAAATGTGGCCACTTTCTACTTATTGGCTAAGGAGACCTGTCCAACTTACCAAGCACTCCCATTCTCAACACGCGTCATCCACACACCACCGCATCACACCACACCACACTGCTGGATGATTCCGGCACGCAAGCATAGAGAGAACCACGTTTACACCGAGAGAGAGGCACCGGACCCAAAACTCAACAGGCAAAACTCTTTTTGTCGGCTCTTGGTAAAAACACACAACTGTCAGGTCCAAATGACAGCACGACGGACAGGCCCTTGGAGTGTTAAGAGAGACAGTACAAAAACAGGCATGGAAAACAAAATGTCCACGGGTGTAAGTTGTACGCAAGACAACTTAGGATGTGAGCCATAAGCTCTACAATTGATTTGACAAAATGTGCTTTCTGTACCGCGTGCCAGTGAAAACACCATTAAAAACAACATCGCTGTGTTGGCTAGTTTGAGACGGGGATGATGTCAGATGTAGAATTTACCAAGCAGTGAAAACCTGTTACCCTCTCACCAAACCGTCGATAGGAGCGTGAAAACATCACGGGACGGCCTGTCAGATGATGTTCACGGGGGTGTGCATACGTTACCGCAACAACTACCCAGCACGGAGAACCAGAAGAACACAGACACACACAGCCCAGCTTACCTGCACAATTCAGCGCTACAAGGTTCTTCCGCAGCATCTCGTACACAGGGCTGTGGAACAGAGAACAGCATGAAAACTCTGTTCACCCAACAGCACGGAGGACTACAGGAGAGGGACAGAGGAATACGCTGCCCAGGGCAGGAGATACTGCCGGCTGGAAAAGTGCACAGTCGGATTTTAATAAAGGGCATTTTTATACATTTGGTATATATTTGCATGGCTGTTGCTGGGCTCCACTGGGGTTTTTTGTATATATTTGCATGGCTGTTGCTGGGCTCCACTGGGGTTTTTTGTATATATTTGTGTGGCTGTTGCTGGGCTCCACTGGGGTTTTTTGTATATATTTGTGTGGCTGTTGCTGGGCTCCACTGGGGTTTTTTGTATATATTTGCGTGGCTGTTGCTGGGCTCCACTGGGGTTTTTTGTATACATTTGCATGGCTGTTGCGAGGCTCACCTGGGGTTTTTTGTATATATTTGCATGGCTGTTCCTAGGCTCCACTGGGGTTTTTTGTATATATTTGCATGGCTGTTCCTAGGCTCCACTGGGGTTTTTTGTATATATCTGCATGGCTGTTGCGAGGCTCACCTGGGGTTTTTGGTACATATCTGCATGGCTGTTCCTAGGCTCCACTGGGGTTTTTGGTACATATCTGCATGGCTGTTGCGAGGCTCCACTGGGGTTTTTGGTACATATCTGCATGGCTGTTGCGAGGCTCACCTGGGGTTTTTGACGGAAAAGCTCTCCACCTCCAGCAGCTCGCCGAGCGGGTCGTCCTGGCAGTGCACGATGTGCTGCCGCTGCTTATCGTACAACTGCTTCACCATGATGTACTGGCCCAGGTAGTGCATCACCTGCACACACACACCGCCAAGCACTTAGCACTGGTGGCATTACCAACATACAGAGCGTTTAGCATTTAGCACTTAGCACTGGTGGCATTACCAACAGAGAATGATTAGCATTTAGCACTGGCAGCATAATAATCATCTGTCAGATACAGAACCTTTAGCATTTACAAGCAGAATCAGTCACATTGTAAAGGCATACAAGTGTATGCAACACAATTTTAGCAGTTATCATATTTTGGGGAGAAGACCAGGTTCCGCTTTCCTCCACAGCTAGACCTGAGATGAGCTTTACCATTCCAGCAGGTCACATAGCTGCCTGGGACAGAAAGGTTAGCTCCGCTCCATAGCTCACGCACCTCTTTCAGCGTGAAGACATCCTCCTGGGCCCCGGCAACGCGCAGTATCTGGAGGAGCGGGGTTTTGGGCTGAACCTGCAGCATGGCGAAACAGACCAGGTTACGCATCATCATCATCATAATTAACATTAACAATGCATTTTTATTCATCACACACCCCTCTCAGCCTTTTAAGCATTTACCATAAAGAACAGCAGCAAATATTTCTTATTCTACGTACTGTGAATTTTCTCCCTGATCAAAGTAAAGCAACACTTTAACTGCAGGAAGAAGGCTTGAGTGGGACGTCTTACTGCTGTTATTAATCACTGTGTGTGTGTGTGTGTTGAAGGGCATACAGTCAAGAGGCAGTCGCAACACTCTGGTTCCCCCCACAAACACACAAGTTCCACCTGCACCCGTGTGTGGAGCACTGTACCCGATTAAACACGTATACGTATAATCTTGTAATGAGACTTCATTTTCCTCTCAAGTAAAAAACATTTGTTTGTTTTAGGTCACTGTGAAATAAATATAATTTTAACTCTAAATATAAGACTTGTTGAGGTTTTTTCAGGGTGTACACTGCTCGTGTGTGCTTTCCCCCAGGACCACGTCTGCATCTGCATGTCTGCTCTGTTAGGGTGGGGCAGCAGCGCAATGGAAATCTAACTGGGTAGAACAAGGGTAGAGAGGAACAAAAACAAAACCATAAAACATAATTAATCCAATTCAATTTTATTGGATTTGCATAGTGCCTTTCACAGAAGACTGTCCCAAAGACGCTTTATAGAGAAAGAGAAGGGGGGGGGGAAAGAGCCACTGGAAAGCACAAGGTAAAAACTCCCTTGTGGAGACAAAACACTCAAGCAGTGGTGAGATAAAACTCCCTGATGGGAAGGTACCTGGCAATGGGGAGACACCCATCATGTTACACACACACACACACACACACACACACACACACACACACACACACACAGATCGACTAGAGCGCAGAGGAACGCACTGCGACAAGAGGGCGGATTTCATCCTCCCACAAACAGCTGTCAGCGCACACAACAAGAGCAGGACGGTTTTAATGTATTATTACATTTTCCCCCTTAATCTGTAATGGACAACCGTACAGAGCGGCCTGCTGCGATCTACCCCACTGATGCAGGAGTGCAGACGAGCTCATGATGTAACCCCCTGCCCTCCCACCCAGTGCAAGCGTTAAAAATAAACATACCAAGCCCCCGGACACCTCTCTGTGACACGCCAATATATCAATCTGCCCGGGCGATGGATGTGTCTACATTAGCGAATGGCACTTTGCTTCCTCTAAATAAAGCACTTAAAGTTCTTAAAAGGTAGAACAGATAATTTTGGACATCTAACGGCCAAGAGAGGAATTGCACCAACAAACATTCTCAAAACATTGTTTATTGCTCCTCCTTCTCTGTGAACGTGCTGACATTGAAACGCTATCAGCTGTGGCAATTAGAACCAATTTTCAACCAATGAGCTTGACTTATTGTACAGCTGCACAATGTTTTGGTACAGAGTGTCAGTCTGTCAAATGTATATTTTGAAACCTGAATTTAAGGACTATAAACACAGGCAGAGGGTGAGTCAACAAGTCAGCGAGGCATGCAGTCACTCACGGCTCATGTTATATTTTGCAGTACAGACATTTATTCATTTGATGTTATGCTATTCAGCTTCTCCATGCATTAAGACATGAGAGATCTCATTTAGAGATATCTCATTCCACTTTATTTTATATCTATGTTTCTATTTTTAGTATTATTCTTTATGTTGTCTGCATGCACCCAGTAACCACAGCAAATTCCTTGTATGTGAAAACAACTTGGCGAATAAAGTGATTCTAATTCTGATTTAACTCATTGTCCATAATGCATTGTGGTTGAAGGGTTGGAAGAAATAGATTGAAGAAAATGTACAAGAACGTGTTTTCAAGTGAACAAGTTCACCCTTGCTAAATGTTGTTAAGCAGAAAATAAGTTAAGTGTGGTACTCTGTAAAATGCTGAGGACTTGAACCTGAAGTCTTGTACCATGCATTTGTTTTGGAAGCTGTGGCTAATTTCCCTATGAGCTCACACAATGTGTGTGATACTCACCCCTGCTTCTCAAAAATCACAAGACATGGGAGGCAATTCAATCAACCAAGTTCACAATCACAGAACAATGACGCAACCACAGGCCTTTCTGACAGAGCCAAGTAAAATATATGCATCTTATTTATTTTGTAACTAGAATAGTGATATATATATATATATATATATATATATATATATATATATACACATATACATATATACATACATATATACACACATATATATACATACATACATACATATACATATACACATATATACACACATATAAATATACATATATGCACATATATACATATACATATATATATACACACATACAAACATACATATACATATACATATATACATGAACATTACATAAATTAATTCTTACCTTTTCAAAATCTTTAAGCTTGTTAGCTTATATATTTTTCTAAGTTAATCGATGGCAACATTTTTACAATAAATGTGCCGTCATTTGCCATGTATTCGTTTCCAGTAAAGAGGCCGTTATATCCATCTAGTCTGGTCAAATACCGCTAAATCGTTTTGGCGAGTGTTATCAAGGTTAGCTTCAATAGTGGCATGAGTTTGGTAAAACTTAATTTGCACTTACCTGATAACCTTAGGAATCGACTTCAGCGCTGCGTTAACAAACAGAATTCGCTCAAAACGTCGAGACAAGCGACCAGTCAAGAAAGCACCCCCTGGTTAGACATTTCTTTTACAAACTCCTTACCTGACTCCCATCCCCCGGTAATAACCTGCATGCTGATCCAGGATATTCAGAGGCTGTTGACAGTGTGGTCATTTTTGGCAGTGAGGCAGCTCTAAAAGATGAAACCGAAATTTACCATGAATTCAAAGGCCTTCCACGTGTTATTTGACAGGAAACGATATGCGGCGTGGCACAGTAAATGCGAGTTTACGTACTAAATTGTAATTAGCTAGCCACCCACCTGTTTCTGGCAAATTTAACCATATCGCGCCCCATTAGCGGCTATTGAATCAAGGGTTATTTTGGTAACTAGCTGCATTAGATTAGCTGGCTAACGGGTGATCTAACAAGAAGGATAATGCAACGTCATTAGAATATTTGGCGAGACCAAGAATAACCAGCTATGCTTGGCAGCCCGTGGCTAGTTATCCAACTAGGATATGTTGCGCAAATTCATGGTAGCTAACTAGCTAGCAAGCGAATTACCTAAACTAACGTTCACCAGTTCCATAACATTAATAGGGAACATATTGTTATATATATGTATTGCATATTGTATAAGGCATCTTCATACATTTTAGCCGTTGTTGACCCTATCTTTGTTTTATTGCAAATCTACTGCACATTTACTGACATTAGGATAATTGGTTAAGGTTAGCCAACTAGCTAAACACTCACCGTACTGACGTCGTTTTAGCCGCTACATTGTACCTTTTCAATTTATCAGTCCTCAGACATCGACTATATGGACAATAATAAATAAACAATAATTACTGTTATGTTTGCATACAGCGAAACATCCAGCTAACTTAAAAGCAATTAACTCCCTAGCATTGAGTTTCGCTTCACTTCCAAACTACTTCCGAGTTAACTCCCACATGGTGGATTACAACTTCCGGTTAAAAAAAAAAGGTTTTGCTTTGAAAACAGTTTCGCATACCGGGGGAAATTGTGTTCCCGAGCAAAATCGACCTTTACAGATTAAATTTCGGTCGTTCCGTCTGTTGAATTGGAATTCTACTGTGAACTATTTGTTACGTTTTGTCAGATATGTTTGCTGACCCTTCTTATCGGTTTTTTTTAACACTATGCGTGGGCGTACACGGGGTAAGCGGGAACGTTGTTTTGGCGGCGGGGTTACGAGCCGCCAAAACAACATTCATACAACATTGTACATTCAGCTTTGTCCATTTCCCGTTTTCATTGAACGTTTTCTTGTGATTTATTGCACTCATGTGTTGCTACTTGACCACCCATCCCAGCTCTCCTTAAACGTGAAACCAAAGATTTAACCGGAATTAATATTGAACTACAACTCCCACGAAGACGCTGTAAGATGGTGTAAGAACTAACGCGATAGTACAGTGTCTACGAAATTCCCAAATGTACATGATTTTATTCAGTCAGTCAATTTACAGGACATCAGCAAAACAATCGAAAAGACCATGTGCAATCAAAATAATATTTTAATCGGTATATATATTAGCTGTTATGCCATAATGAACAAAGGCAAAATAATAAAACCAAGGAATACGATCGGGTATTCATAAGTGGTGTTTGCCTCCTACTACATTACGTCTTCTAAAGAGCTTAGCCATGCTCCTGACTCGTCTCTGCTGCTGCTGCTGCTGCTGATCATACTACTACTCCTGCCATATTTTTACACCGACAAAATGTCAGTGCGTGAGGTGCCTAACAAATTGTGAGGTTGCTGGTTCTATTTGATGTGGAACCACTGTAGTGTATTTTTATTAATTTATTGATTTTCTTTTTATAAGGAAATTAATTATCATGACATACTTAGAGAACTAATATTCTTGGAAATGAGTACAATAGAATCAGCTGCTCCAGTTTATCTGAAGTGGATTAGATTATGTGCCAATATTAGCGCCGGTACTGTTATGGCATGAAAAAAATAAATAGATGATTCACTTCACTATTCAATATATATGAATCGTGTTCCACAATTTGAAGGTCATTGGAAATAAATGAGTGTCCCTCCGAAAGCCCAGTGATTTTAATAACTAAAACCAAATTAATGGGCCCTCTTTCAATCTGAAAGGATATGTTGGTCCAGACAAAGCATTTAATTTTATCGGGTACATAAGCACACAGCAAGTGATATGAGTGTCATCTGACCCTATTATTCTGGGCTTTTTGTGATTTAATGGACAGGAAATAATTTGCTGATGTTAAGTGAATGAATATTTGACCAGCACAGATTAAAGTTGTATAATCACTGCCAGACACATTTTCCCTCACATGTTAACCTTCAAACTGTTAAAAAGGAACAATTAAACTGCCCTCTCCAATGACAAAGATGATTTTAAATAAAACTCTACAATCTCGTTTTTTGGGGAAACAGACAACTCAGACAAAATACTGTATGTTTGAATATATAATTTTTTTCATGTTCAACTTTGGGCGGCACGGATGGTGCAGTGGGTAGCACTGCTGCCTCACAGCAAGGAGGTCCTGGGTTTGAATCCCCGTTGGCCGGGGCCCCTCTGTGCGGAGTTGGCATGTTCTCCCCGTGTCTGCATGGGTTTCCTCCGGGTACTCTGGTTTCCTCCCACAGTCCAAAAGCATGCAGGTTAGGCTGATTGGAGAGTCTAAATTGCCCATAGGTATGAGTGTGTGAGTGTGTGAGTGAATGGTGTGTGTGCGCCCTGCGATGGACTGGCGACCTGTCCAGGGTGTATTCCTGCCTTTCGCCCAATGTATGCTGGGATAGGCTCCAGCCCCCTGCGACCCTGTTGAGGATAAGCAGGTTCAGATAATGGATGGATGGATGTTCAACTTTGAAAAAGGCTGTTTAGAAAATAAACACTGCTTAGAATATTAAATTGTGACAGAAAGTTCAAAAACAATGAATCTGATATTTGTCATATTGTTGATGAAAATGTTTTCAAGGCATTGTGCCATAGGAAATCCTTTAGGTGGGAAGTTTAAACAAGGTCCCCGCTCTCTGTGGACATTTAGGATCCCGGTGGCGGTGATTGCGAAGAACAAAGCATTTTCTGATGGCATGGGAGAAATCCTAATCTGGCTCCATCTAATCATCCTCTAAATGAATCAGGTAAATGAATCCCTCCCCATCTCAGATTATGTGAAGGTGAGTGCAGAGAAGTAACACGGGGAAAAGGTTCACATTAGTCATGATTAAGCTGGCTTCACCAAGGGACTTCCTGACCTGACTCATATTGCCAGTCTGCTGTATACGAGTGTGGGGCCAGTTCCAGGCCATAGGCGGGACCCCAGGGTGCTGTCAATAAGGGGGATGTGCCAAAAAAAGGCCATGGGTTGCATCCATGATAGCTGGCGATCAAAAACCTTGCCTTGGGAGAGACAAACACTACAGCCATGAGTGACTATACCCAGGCCTACCTCTTGATGATGCTCCATGCTAGAAAAACAGGTGGTTTTGTAATATTTGCTATAGTTTTCTCTCCTGTTGTTGTTGATTATAATAAAGCTCACAAACTACAGATACAATTATTTCTGACATACAGGACATACCTGTACTGATAACAGCATCGTCTCATGAAAATATGCCCGATATGCCTGATAAAAACAAAAAAGGATTTAAATATTTTGTTCAACTGTAGACAACCCACCTTTTGTTTTAACTGCATGGTATGAATCTCTGACCTCAGTAACCTCATGTTACTGGTCACTGCTACCATAGAAAAAATTCAGTTGTTATTGCATGCATTACACCATATCATCCAAGTGGGGGTGCTGTTGGACTTACTAAACCACTATTTTTTAATTGTGTGGAAATAAAATATAATAGTAGTCAAACCAGTATTTTGAGTTGAAAAAGAAAATATTGTATAAATAAATTAAGTAAATTATAATAACAGTAGCAAATTAACTTGGAGGCTGTTAAGTTTCCATTTATATAATTATATAAAGGCCGGGGCAAACGTGTGGAGTTTGCATGTTCTCCCCGTGTTTGTGTGGGTTTCCTCCGGGTACTCTGGTTTCCTCCCACAGTCCAAAGACATGCAGGTTAGGCCGATTGGAGAGTCTAAATTGCCCGTAGGTATGAGTGTGTGAGTGAATGGTGTGTGTGTGCCCTGCGATGGACTGGCGACCTGTCCTGGGATAGGCTCCAGCCCCCCTGCGACCATGTTCAGGATAAGCGGGTTAGGATAATGAATGAATGAATGAACATACAGTTGAGTAATTGAAGACATTTTCTGAATTATTTATCTTAAAAACAGAATAATAACATTGTTGTCATTTGTATAAACACTACATTAAAAGCACAGCCATGGTCTGGAGCTTACTGTATATCATTCTGTCCTGGAACAATTTATCACAAAACCTAATACTGCACTGTTTTAAGACCCTTAAATCCAGGAATATAGCTACATTTCCAAGCTTATGTTCATCATCTCTTCAAAGAGCACATTTTTTATTTATTTGCTTTAATCCAGGCTGGAATTGATTTCTGCGGGTCACTGTTTAATATGCAAGTCACAGATATGAGGTAAATTATTTTGACTTCAAAGTCATTCAGAATTATGTCTATTCTGTGTTACAAAATAAGTCAGTATTTATATTTAATCCAACAATTTAAAGGGCAAGTATTATTTTTAGATTTAAATAATGAAAATGAAGAAATTGAAGAAAGAGAGAAAAAAAAATTGCTTGCATGGAGAGACAGTATTTCCATGATATATACCAGGAATGCCCTATGTCTCCATTATGTTTTTGTCAAGTGTGTTTGTCTGTTTAAATGATACTCCGGTCAAAGCAATTCTGTACATAGTCCAACACGGAAAATAACACAAACACCCCAAAAGCAATGTATTTCAAATCCCAATGGCTTTATTTTATTTATATAGATTTATGTATAATAACTCACCTCAATTCCTTGTGAATTAGCATTTTTTTCTTCTGTTTAAATTCAAAGGACAGGACATAAAGAACAAGGCATTCCACATGGTCATATATTACAAAAGAGTAAAGAAAAAAATATAAAGTGTGCATACTGTGCATATGCACACACACATACATACATGTTATGCTTGTGTTTAGTTAGTATAAAGACATGGAGAATGGGAATGACTGCATCCACTGAGACAGAGAAAGACAAGCACACAAAGACAGAGAGAGGGAGAAAGAGTTTGAGCAATAGGTGGAGAACCATGAAAATAAATAAGCAATAATTGTTTTTTTAAAAATCCAATAAACTGTTGCATAGTTCAAAGCAAACAGGAGTGGCATTTTGGCATGGCGACGAACAGTATTTACAAGATCTTGGAGCAAATGAATAATTGGGATATATCAGGTTCAGTTGATACACACACTGATTACAGATGCTGCTTTAAATCTATTCACAAGTGTGCACAACTGTCATATTGTAGCATACTGCACTCCAATATACAACTTAAGAGTACTATTGTACCCTTAACCACACACACACACACACACACACACACACACACACACACACACACACACACACACACACACACACACACACACACACACACACACACACACACACACACACACACACACACACACACAGAAGCAATACATGCAAAAACAGTTACGCTTTTAGTAAGGACTTCCCCACTTATTTTCCAATCAAATACATGCCATGTACTTCAGTACTGCTAGAGACTGTCTAGGGAATGTTTCTCATTTAAGTTTAAATACTTGGTGCTATCACATCTGTTCAATACCACTTTGATCAGTAAATAGTTATATTATCCAATTATGATAAATATACTTTATATATATATATATTATATATCCCCACAGGGAAACTGTTCTTGGACTCTGTTTCTTTTGAATATGTCTCATGTTGTGGATATCCAAAGCTTTGGAGAATGCATTATTGAGTTATAAAACAGGGAAGCATCTACTGTCATATTATGAAGTTTAATCCAGTCCAAACTCCTTAATAGCATAGTTTGTCGCCTGCTGTAAATGGTATAAATGTTAATTAGTATGCTACTTGTGTACTCAGACCAGTGATATGACAACAGATAAAGAGAACTTTAATGCAAATACGACATTTCTTTTAATGAAACAGTAATGACTATTCCTTTCTCCCTATCCTCACTGGATCAGGAACTGAAACAGGACCTGTGATGTGTGGGAAACAGCTGTTCTGACTAAACTCACTTCTGATGTTAGAAAATCCCAAAGCTAAATTCAAGCTTGGATGCATGCAAAAAAATAAAAGCTGAGACTGATATCATCTTACAGTCTGAAGAGGAACTAACTGCAGGCTAATTGAACACACAGCTTGATCTGAATGAGCAGAGTTTCTGAAACATTCTTCAAATCCATTCTTCCTTTACAGAGTAAAAAATGAACATTTTTAAACCGTTCTGTAAAAACGGCAGACACCAGCTTGTGATCGCGCCGGCATGCTCGCCTAGCCCCATCGATCATTCCCACAGCCTTTGAACACCACATCTAACATCTAATGCAGATCCGCGGTAATCTGTGTAAGTCTTGGCAGATGGTCCAGGACTGTAAACAAAAGGAATCTGGGACAGGAAGAGTTACGGAGTTGCGAATTATACGCTCGTGTTTCATCCCCAACAGCACGTAAATAAGCGCTCAAGTGTTGACCAAAGGCATTTAATAACGCGCGCCTGAGGCGCTGAATGTCTGTTCCCTAATGAAGAAAGCTTAGCCTTTCAGTGTCCATGAACACAACACACACCGCCTCTTTTAGCTTTCCTGCAGCACTGATTACTGATGGGGTTTCTCTTGTAATTTGCAACTGAATGTCATGATGTAGGAGTTGGGAGGCACGGCCGCTTTCCAGAACTTTAACATGCATTTCAGAAATACACCTCTTCTCTTCCAGGCCCAGTGTCCACATGCTCACCGCAGAACATAGCACTCTGCTCTGCACATCAACTTCTCAAAAGAAAACTAGTGAGGAAAAACTAGGCAATGTGATTTCATTTCACCACCCGAGAATTGGAAGACACCAATTCTTCACGCTTGAATAGACTCCTAAAAACAACAAACGAGTATGAAAAAGCAGGAAAGCTGCGTAAATGTGAGTCCAAACTGCCTGGTGGTTCTCCTGTGTAGAGCAGCAGAGTGTAAACAGGGTGGTATGGTTCTGAAGGCACCAGTGATTCGCTCAGCTCTAAGGTCATGAAGCATACTCATAAGCACACTTCCTGTGGTTTCTGGGTGGCCTGTCAAACGGCCAACAGCCTAATGATGACCTCTGCCCTACCCATATCTAATCAGGCTTTTGTACCCATTAATATTCACAACATAGATAGGATTTAAGCCTTCAGCCTCTTTAAGCAAACATTCATTATCAGTTATCACAGAAACATACGAAATGGCTTTCCAAACACACGACATGGCCATCATGAGTTTGAGCTGATATTCCACGTTGCCTTCATGTACCTGCGGTGGTACAAACAAATCTGTGATTCTGATGATGTAATCTGGCAGTGATAAACTATTGTAAACCAACTTTAAAAGGAACAGATGTAAATCTTTCACTTCAGTGCTGGTGCTGAGTATGAAACTCTCGCAGGACTACACAAGATGAACCCACAGGCAGTCGCCCACCTAACCTTCACATAACGTTTGCATTACGTTTCAACACTGGGGTTTTACGCATGTGTTTGGGAGGTAGTTGCAGCCGTAAAAGTGAACACCTGTGCGCGTGATGCACACCTCACAATTACAAGGTGCAAATTACACAAGGGAGCCTGAATCACGAGTCAAACCCAATCTCAAATTCAACAACTCAGGCGGAGAAATACATTTTGCCAAAATTAGTTTTCCATGTTCAATCCAACCCAATTCTCTCATGTGAAGACCTCTCTTTGGCTTCAGTTTTGAGTGTGTGTGTGTGTATAAAAGAGAGTGTAAGAGAGAATGTGTGTATGTATGTAAAAGAGTGTGTGTGTGTGTGTGTGTGTGTGTGTGTGAGAAAGAGAGAGAGAGTGTGTGTGTGTGTGTGTGGGTGTATGTGTGTTTCGGGGGGGGGGTTTCTACTCAATGACTCCCAAGCTTGCATGTGCACTGGCATTCACTGGCGTAAGCATCTTTCACGAAAATACCCCCTGTTGTAAAAGGGCAGAGGGAATAAATCAGTTGAATGAGTCCGTGTACTCGCTAGCATGCGATGGCTGGTCAATTAATGCATACCTTCACAATTCATTATCCTCCGCAGCAGTGGTGAAAGATGGGAGAAACAGTCAGGCATTTCTCTGTTAATCATGCAGCTAATTATTTCTACGTTCCATAATTAAGGGGACTCAAATGGTGACGAGGAGCATTTCAAATTGAATTACATGCTCTGCCAGTGAACTAACTCCTGCCAGAATCTCAAGATCTTCCTTCAGAAAATCAGTCAGTGGTGTAGAGGCGACCCTTCTGTTGTTAAAGGCTCTGTAAACGTTCATTATGCGCATAAATGACCTGCACTATTGGTCAATAAGCCAACCTGCAAGACAAAATCATGATGTTGCGTGTGTTTATCAGGTTCGGAAACGTGGCGGTGGGATAGAGTAAGAAGAACTACTTTAACGGTGCATGCAGATCGCCATTTGAGACAGAGACAGCCTTTTTCTTGTATTTTGTAGACAGTCCAATTATGAATCAAACACTAAACATGTAGCGGTGTTAGAAGCAGAATAATGAGAGTGATATCTTCTTCCCAAGTTACACGGATTCTCGAAACATAAAAAAGATACAAAGCTTCTTTCTAAAATTACATTACGCAGACACAGACATGCATGAGCATGCACGCACACACGCACGCACGCACACACGCACGCACACACACACACACACACTCACTCACACGCACACTCACATGCACACACACACACGGCATATACTATACAGAAGCCCAACTTGTTAACATTTAGGGCAGCAGTGAAAGAGAATAATTAGCTGTTTTCAGAAACACAGAACATCCAAAGACATGTTATTCTACTCCCGGACTAACAAGCCATTGTATTTAATACAATTAATTATCATGTAAAAGAAAAATGAAACAAAAAACAGAGTTCCCAAAACACATTCTCCCTCTGACTTTATTACTTTGGACCCCCTCCAGAACAGCATCCTATCAGTGTGTGTTTCTCCTGAACAGGAAATGGCTCTCTGCTATTGGTGTGTCGGATGCAAAAAATTGCATATGTGTATACTTTGTATTGTAAATGTGTGTTTGTGTGTGTGTTTGTGTGTGTGTGTGTGTGTGTGTGTGTGTTTGTGTTTATGTGTGTGTGTGTATGTGTATGCTTGTGTTTTTGTGTGTGTACTGTGTGTGTGTGTGTGCATGCATTAATGCATGTTGGGAATCTTGGAAGCAAGTAAACATTTGGGATGTCTCATTCCATACTTAAACATGCAGAACATTGAACACATATACTGAACAGTTAGTCGTTTTTTTTGTTTGTTTTTTTTTTTTCCAAATGCATTTTCGTAAGCACAGCATGGCTTGGGCTACACAGGACACATAAATACCAATCGCACCAGGTGTACATATTGCTTTGAACCACCAAATTGATTATAAGTCATGCATGCCACATAGATGATATAATGTTTATACAAAAATAACACCAGTGCTTATTATATCATATGAATGACTGAAATCGTCTCATTTTCAGTGTTCCTTTTTTTTTTTTTTCTTTTCTTTTTTTTGCAGATCCAGCCATTTACAATGTACTCAACACAGGGTGAACTTCACACCCACCGGTTAGAGTAAATATATGTAAAATAAGGGGTTTATGATTTTTAAACCTTGGGACATTCCAGTTTCAAAACTTCTTTTGTATTTACAACGGTGGCGCATAATTCCCCAGCATAACCCCATCACCCAAGAAAAGGTCTTTAGAAAATCAGTAGAGTAACAATGCACCAACATAAAATTCAGCTGTGGATCTGTTTTCATTATTTGAAACCTATTGCACATGCAAGTAATCTCGTTTGTAATCTGTATACAATATACACAGAACAGTTGAGTGTGCAGTAAGTTTTTATGGTATCATAGATCTGATCGTGTTGTCGGGGGCACCAAGGAAGCAAATAATGACTATTTTTTGGTTGTGCCGTTTTTCCCCATGTTCTGTAAGTTACAAATTCCAGTCGCTATTTTGTTTTCATTGTATAGCCATGCCAAGGGGGGTGGGGTGGGGGGGGGGGGGGGGGTGCGGGTGGGAGGCTACAAACCAAAGCAAAATAAAAGAGAAAAACGAGAAAGGCCCTAAAAAAGCAGGTGCATCTTACACATACAGTATCAGTACACTATCAAAAGATACGCAAGGGCAATCCAGTCACAACAGATCACAGCAGCACAATGAAGGCCATTTAAATAGGAAAAGGGGTTCTTTCGGCAACAGTTTGCGATTGAGATTGCGATTCCGGTTTGCCAAACACGCGGTCCGGTGAAATGGAGCAAAGCAAGCACAGGTGCGGCGGTCGTCTCTGCAGCGGCGTAATGGGCAGGGAGAACACACGTAATGGTAATCTGCAACAGCACGATGGGAAAGGAACACGTGACGTAATGGTGCGCAGAAGGGGAAAACAAAACGTGAGGATTGTACACCACACTTTGGCAGAACATTCTTAAAGCTATGCTGGTGATCCATAACAACGGATTGCCCACTTTTTTTTCCTTTTTTGTTTTTTAACCTGCAAATCAATGTTAAGCCCACGTTATTATTTACAATATACTGAGTGTATAAGAGTCATTTTTGTTCCATAAAGTACTGTTATATGGCAGAATTATGAAAGGGGTGTTTCCACTGTACAATGTGTCCCTGGACATAAGCTCTGTAGGCATTCCAGCATCTATCCCAGTGTGCCCCAGACACACCCACCGAGGGCAGCAGTGCTGTTCTGCCCTCAAAGTGCATTAAAGAACCTTCCCTCTCTGCTTTCTTCATCAACATTTTCCTACGTCCTTTTTCAGGTTCATCAATATCAGAATCATCTATTTAAACAATTCAACTCAAACTAAAAACCAGTCATCTAAAGCACCACTCCCCATACTCAATAAATTAAACTTGCTGTCAATTCAACCAGTAAGAACGGAAAAATATAGAAAATATATATATAATATATAATATAGATATATAGAAAAAAAATATACTTCAGAATTAATCTGTATTATTTAAAAGTATTGTTTCATTGTATTTTAAATGTATTTTATTTACTCCACTAAGCATTACTTACTACCAAATTACAAAAGGAAAGGAAAAACAATAAGTCCTCACAGGCAGAACAGAGTAAGAGTCTGTGGAATACACCTTCTACACCAACACAAAGTCAAAAAAGCACTGCGACTTACGTGCTCATACTACGGGGAGGTCAGTAAAACTGATTGGTTGGTGAAGTCTCACAGAGAGTTCGTCCAATGGCATGGCTTAAGTGGTAAACAAGTCATTTTAGTTTGAGGCCACAGTACTGGATGGCTAAGAATGGTTAACAAACGCAGCATAAATATAAATATTTGCAAAATTACTCTACCAAGTATTTCTCTCATTTACCTAATGCTGCCAAGATCTTCAGCGTAGATATATTATATATTTAAAATACTAAACAGTACTAAATATAAAAATACATAAGAATTGTAAAAAAAAACAAAAGAAAAGAACAAACAAAACAAAACATTGTGATAGTTTTCTATATGAAAACCATGCGAGCTTCCCCATATTTCTATATTATATTTGAATAAATGGGAGAGGCAAAAGGAACCTTATCACCAGTGGGGAGGGTTAATCCGGAGTGTATGCGGACTCTATTCGGTAAACAACACAGCGGTCTTTTGTCGGCAGTGACACGTTGTCTTTGATTTGTTTTTTTTTTTGGGAACATCAGAAAGAGAAATTAAAAACAAATGGGATATAAAAACAACCTAGAAAATATGGCTGTGATTAAGTAGAAAAAGTATATTTGAGGATTCTATATAACCTAGATATGAAAAAGGTTTGAATGTGGCAGTACGACAATATCGGTAATAAGCACACAAAAACATCCTCCAGGCCACACTCGCAAAACCGGCAGTTTGTGGTATTCTTACACCTGTTAGGTTTGATTAAAGGAACAATTACAGGACCAAACAAATCATTTCTGTTGCATATACTTCTTTTTTTTTTTTAGCTTGTTTGTTAGGTATAATTTATTTTGACACTTAAACATGCACAGACGTGCCGTATGACTATGCTGTTGGGACACAGGTAGGGTATGGATCATAACTCCTGATCGATCCACTGGTGGTAAAGTGGGAATGATGGACTGTTTTGTCAGTTTAACATACACAGCAAAACTCAATAATCCATTGAGGCCTATGAGGGAAATCATTTGCCCATTTTCAAGCGCTAAAAGGCAAACATTTCCTATTATTCAGTCTTTTTAGGTACAGAAATTGATCTATTTTGCACATTTTTGGAGAAGAAAAAAAAAATCTCAGTTCTCCTTCTCATTTTATACACCAATGCTCCCGCACAATTAATATATTTACAACTGCGATCCCACCCATCCCAAATGAAATCTGAAGAGTAAATGCATGCTCTGAAGGGTACCTAAAAGGAATTCTTACTCATCCTGACGTTAATTTAATATTGAGGAACTGATGAAGATCGAGACTAGAGATCCCCGCCATGGTCTTATTGGATGAGAGGTGTGGTCGGACACTCCCACTTGGGTCACTCATTGGAGGGTTTTGCACCACTGTGCCATTACCGTTAGCTGCAGGTAGGGGGCGCTCTATGATGCATCGGCATGGACATGGTCTGGAAATTCAACGCTTTTCTCTTTCCTTTTCTTTTCAGTGTATAAACAACTCACTGGAATAGTGCAGCATCTAAAGTGATGTCCTTCTGAAAACGTGCATACGAATTACCAGGGGGAAAAAAATACTATTTTAAGAACCTTCTGGAGAAAACAACATGAAAAAGGAAATAACTACTATGCATTTGATTAATTTGAAACATCGTATTCAGAAAAAAAAAAATCCAGTCACAACTTATACTTACTGTACTATATATGTGGAAATAATATGGTCAAAGAAAGATTGTAGCAATTTCAGCTGAAGGTTTTGTACAATTTTGCCAATTCAATGTTACGATTGAGTCCATATACACAATATATACATGTACATACAAATGCACTTTTTTTCTGGTTCTGTGTGCATCGATGACAACTGTATATATGTGAGCACAATCGTATACAAATGCACAATTCGATTCTAGATGGTAAGATTTGTGTAAAAAAAAACAACAGATTAAAAACCAGAAATGAATATAAGAAAATAAATAGGTCAAATGAAAATGGTGTACACAGACAGACTAGCAAGGGCTATGGCTCTGCAATGGGGCTGTTTGTGGGGGGTCGGGGGTTAATGGTTGAATCCTTGTGGCCCCGCCCACGAGTTAGATTGTGTGTCTTGCAGCTGCGACGTACATTCAGCACACACACGCTACTGTGCAAGCCAGGGAGGTCAGGGGTCAGGGGTCGGGGTTCGGGGGAGAGGTGGAGGCGCACCTCAAACAGAACACCAAGCCGGGGTCCGAGAGAACGGCTGCGTCCGTGAGCCCAGGAGAGGGGCGCTGTGTGTGTGTGTGTGTGTGTGTGTGTGTCATCAGATGGAGGTTTCCTGACTGTGGAGGGGCTTCGCGGGGGGGGCCGCAGCCCCAGAAGTGGAGGCGCCCCCCGTGCCCCCGGCTGGGGCTTCGTTTGAGGACGTGGGGAGCGTCTCGATGTCCACGTCGTCCTCCTCTATAGTGGAGATCGGTCTAGCCTCGTCCTCGTCCTCGTCCTTGGAATTGGGGCCAAATTCGGGATGTGACATGAAGTTATGGATGCAGTGTCTGGAATCTGCCTTATCCAGCCCCTTGTAAAGGGAACTGCGGAATGCATTGACCACTTTAATCTGGGAGCCAGAAGCAGTGGCACACGGAGAGGGGGGGGGGGGGAGAGAGAGAGAGAGAGACACTGTTAGAGACAGAGTATTGGCTACCATTTTCTGCTAGGTGGGCTCAGTTGTGGAGTGGGAGGTGGTGGGGTGGGGGGGAGGTGGAGGGGGTGGGATTGATCTGCAGGAATAAAATGGTCAGTTGTGAGAGATGAGAGACCAGATCGGTGCTCTCATTATGGTCACGTGTTTAACACGTGTCCTTCACGTAACAACACACATAAGGAAAACACCGACACACAATCAACACAATGCAAAAAAAAAAAACGTCAGGATGGCAAAACAAATCAATCAACTGAAACACAAACACATCAAATGAATACAATGAATGGTGAGCATGGCAGTCGTGTGCACAGCAAAACCCAACAGAACCCACGGCAAAATACACACGTCACGACACGTCACGACACGTCACGACACGTCACGACCACAGGAGTACGCGGGCTGGCATGCTCTCGCTGTCGAGTTTAAAGGCAACGCATTCCTTCTCCCTGGCCGAAAACGAGAGAAAAACGTCTTTGCTTTAGGCCTTCAAACACGGTGTGACAGACACGCAGAGCATTGTGCTCCGCAGAGCTAGAGATGGAGGGCGGGACACGCAGGGGAAAGCATCATCATGCAACATTCAGAGAGGTGCTAGACTACTACAGGGGCGACGGCTTAATGCAGCGGAGCGAGAGACAGACAGGGAGAGGGAGAGGGAGAGGGAGAGAGAGTGTGTGATAGAGACAAAGAGCGAGAGGGAGACAGAAAAAGAGGCAGGTAGAGACAAAGAGAAACAGAGTATGTGTGTGTGTGTGTGTGAGAGACAAAGAAAAAGAGGGGGAGAGAAGGATTCTGGAAGTTGTGATTTGCCGACAGTTGTGATTTTAAGATCTGCGCTCACTGTATCCATCTGTGGCTGATGAGTATGTATGTGTGATTTTTAAAATATGTATCCTCTAACACCACATACATTAGACATTGCCCAAGTGCTGAACAACGACAAGACAACAACCGAGTGTGAAAATGATATTCAATTTTTCCACTTGTCAATACTGGCTGCTCAGAATCCAAACACTTTCCTGGCAGCCTCCAGCAGAATTGGCAGGGGAGATATTGTACGTTATTTAGAAAAGGAGGCAAATCTATAGGAGATGAGTGTGGAAGCAATACATATTACCGGCGTGAACACCACCCAGGCAGCGTGTCGAGAGCGAAGGCAAGTGAAGTACGGTGAGGGTAATGGATATTCAAGCACTGGAATGGTGAAACCGTCCAACGAGAAGACGTCATTAGTTCACTCGGTCACTCGGAGATAAAGAGCTGTCTGCCTGTGTTAGATATCGCCTCTGACGTGATTCAGTACTGCGGGAAAACTCTCACGTAAACGAAGCGGCCATTGATGCATTGCGTGCTTCGATGCGTGTAGCGTGCCCTGTGAAATTACTGGGGTGTGTGCGTTCCTGACGATAGACCCATCAGAAATATGCCTTTATAACGGCCCGCTGTATCTGCAGGCCCACAACCATGCACAGGAGCACTCACAGGAAGTACTACCTTTAAAGGTCATAAAACTTCTCACCAAAAGGCCAATGTCCTTTTTAAGAGACATAATACGCATCATGTGTTTATAGATAAGTGCAACATACTGCTTACTGCTGAATATATTAAATAAAAGGAAAGAATAAATGAAAAAAGCTTCTGCTTTCTGAGAAATAAAGAACGAAAGAGGATTAGGATATAAATATTAACACTTTCAGGGCAGCAGAGAGGGATTCTAGCGCTAGACCAATGCCGCTCTCAGCAAAGGCTTTCGAACACGGCACGCTGCCCATGTTTAAGATTTTTATTTAATGCAGTCATTCTGGCAGAATCGCGGGTGGTGATTTCTCTCAGGAATATTTGTCTTTGAGAGCCAAAAAAATGAGTCAGTCGCGCAGTGGAGCTCCAGACCCACCCCCTGGCCACAGGCACATACCACACTGAGAAACCCCGACAAACGCACGGGGAAACAGCCATATACGCCAACCCATTCTGAGCAGAATGCCGTCTACACACCGATACTTCAATCCCCGTATTATTCTGGCTGTCAAGTCAAATAACTGAATGTCTTACATTTAAACGGTACATTTCTATGTAGCGTTGGAGTGCTTTTGTAGTACGGGTTGAAAGGTTGTGCGGTGTTTTTGCTCGATTTTAGCGGCAGTCCTTCTGAAAGATGAACGACGCCGACAAGAGCAGAACTGACAGGACGGAGCTCAGCAGGGTCAAAGGAACACGACTGGCTGTCAGTCACTCAGTGTGAGGGCGGAGGTTTGCTTTAGTGCCTCCCACTGCACTCTATATATGGGCAGTGCTCATCGCTTCCTGTCTGTCGCCATGCGGCCGAGTTAACGAGCTCCATCACACAGGTGGAAGGCAGAGGAGCCAAGCCCACCCATCGCTGCGGCAGGTTACATAACACACTGGGGGGGCTGGTGTGGAGCCGCAGACCAGGAAAGCCCCTGCTAGCGCTGTGTGGGGGGGGGGGCTCACTGTGCTACACCATATACGGGAGTTCATTATCATTTCTCCCGGTGTCAGTCACCAAGGAAACCCTTCGGTGACGACTGCTGTAAAAGGCTGGGTCCGCCTCGTTGGCATTCCGCCCGTGTACCGCAGGGACGTCGCGCGCTAACACGCGGGCCCCCCTCCGAGACTCCCGCCCCCCCACCCACCGCGCTTTCTCTCTCCCAGGACGTCAGTTACACTCCACTGACTGGAGCCTGTCACTTCAGAAATGCCATCTTCTCACTTCCAGAGGGAATGGTGACGATCGGGGGATTAATACGGGCTGTAACTGTATGCCATAACCCAGTATGTCTGTGCAGCAACAGGTAATGCTGAAGAAACAACTAAAGAAATCACAGCATTTCAGCTTAGGGCACTGCTGCAGTGTGTTCACCACAGGTTACTGGTCTTTGGAATATATAATATGGTTAAGATATATTTTTTAAATTCATATATAATTGCCGTATTGTATATCAGGGTGCAAGTGTTTTCAGGCATTAGTTCCGGGCAGCCTACACCATGAGTAAGCACCTGCCTGTCACAAAAGGAGCTCCTCCAGGAGCTGACGTGCGAATATACCGGTGGCTGACTCTCTGATGCCTTTCAATAGGCCAGCCAGTGCAGTATGCGTCCATTATTCCAAATGAGCGGTTAAAATGTCCGTTCTGATTGCGGCTTTGACTCACAGCTTTAGATTTGAAATGGGGACGTGTCCAGCCAGCACTTTTCTTCATTAACCGGCCCACCTGTGAACCTCCCCCTCCCCGGTGACAACACCGCCATGTCATTAGCAAATTGACCTGCACTAAAGGAGATTCTCTTCAGACCGTTTAATTGCTGTGATTGTCTAAAGCGGCCATTTGCATAACAGGAAATCTCCACTCAAATTTAATTTAGTCTTTGAAGGATTGTGTGCCGTCAGGAATAGATGGTTAACCTAAACGAGTTCCTGTGGGTAGGTATTCTGTCATAAGCGTCTCTGTCTTATGGTCATCTTATTCCCGATATTCAACAAGTTCAACAGCTACTCTTTTACAATGGAATCGGGCTGCAAGCCATATCATTGGCTGCGATCTTTATCATAATTTTTTTATTATCCTACAGATAATAGAAGCCCTGTGTATATGTGTGTGTGTGTGTGTGTGGGTGTGTGTGTGTATGTGCGTGCGCATTTGTGCCTACCCATGTGCAAGGTAGAGAGAGGGGGAGGGAGAGATACAGAGAGAGAGAGAGCAAGAGAGAAAGAGACAGGGAGACAAAGAAAATTGAGGAAGAGATTGAGAGGAGCAGAGGATGAGAGAAAGAGAGCGCAAGAGAGAGAGAGGGGGAGAAAGAAAGAATGAAGGCAGCTCAAACAGGAGGAGAACAGGTGCAGGCAGTCTCAGTTGTAAAATCACAGTGTGAACAACACATCAACAAAGCAGGGTGCACAGACATGTCAGTGTAGATGAGCCAGAGAACATGAGCAGTACCTGTGCAGTACCTGTGCAGTACTGACAGGACCCGCGGTAAAGGTAGATAAGAGTCAGAGGCGTCACAGTCCCAATCTCCACACTCAATTTCACACAACACTAGCCAATCGCTGCGTGGTTTCAAAGCTACACTTTGAGGCAGTGGATTCCAATAGCGAATCTTTTCCGCCGTAAAGAAATCCATTTTAATTTCAGTGGCGACACCCTTCTGTGAAGCAGTTTGATGCTCAAACCGGAGGATCTTTCTGTGCACCTCGTAAACACTTCCTCAGTATATCTCACAGATCTCCCAGGCCGTCTTTCACAGAAGGGTACAGAGAGCGCAGGGCTTTCAGTTCAACACTTTCTCTGTGACTGAACTGCAGTCATCCAGCAGCCAGTAATAAACAATGTACCGATCACTTTTTATAGCCCCACACCATGAAAAGCTCACTATTGAGGCTGCTCAGATATACTATGCCTTTTGTTTTTTATTCATTTATAATAGATATGAAATAAAAACACCTCTGACTCATAATTCCTTTCAGAATAGTAAGTCTCGAGAATAGAGGGAGAGAGTGTAAAATGCCATTACTGATGAAGAGAGAAAGTGAGAGAGAGCGAGGGAGAGAGACAGAAAAAGAGTGTGAGACAGAGAAAAAATAAAAAATTGAAAGCGAGATAGAAAAAGTGGATGAGTGAAAAAGAGAGTTAAAGAGGGAGAAAAGAGAGAGGGAGAGGGAGAGGGGGAGAGAGAGAGAGAGAGAGAGAGAGAGAGAGGGCGAGAGAGAGAGAGAGAGAGAGAGAGAGAGGTGTCTGCAGCAGCTGTCATCTCTTCATGCAGCTCGCAGGCTGAGAGTGTGGGCGGGTCTCTTGGCTCTGTTGCCAGGCAGATGGAGAAGTGTTCTCAGGTCAGAGGCGTGAGCGACTCTCTCTCACGGTCCACTTTCTGACATGTCACTAGTAAGGTCACTTGCCCGGGCGCTGGCAGACTGTCCGTTACGCGTTACCAGCTCAGCGCTTTCTCTCAGGCGCTTTCTCTCAGGCGCTTTTTAACCGCTATTACTTTCATTTCTGGACCGCTGTGGCGGTGGCCATTTCAGAGCAGCGCTGAAAGTGTGGTGCACACCTCCAACCTGTGAACACGCCCACCTGGCCTGCTGGTCAACATTGGCCACACGGTACAAGGCGCTTCAGAAAAAGCTTTCCAGTCTTAAGGCAGAAGAGCTGGAAACAGAGGGAAGGACAGAGAGGAATGGAGGGAGTGAACATGAGCTCTCAGGTACACGCATGCTGCCTTCTGCATGTGTACGGACTGGACACACACATACGCACACACACACACATGCACCTGCACGCACGCACGCACGCACACACACACATGCGCGCATTCATACATACAGACATACAGACACACATACGCACACATACATACACACACACACACCACACACACACATGCGCGCATGCATACAGACATAGACACACATACATACATACACACACACGCACGCTGCACCACGCATGCACACCCATATGCACACTCACAGCATGGTCATTATACAAACAACATGGTCCTGGAGTATGTTACAGAGACGGACTGAATTAGCTGTGTACGTGTGAGGGTGGGAATATCCATTTAAGGCGCTGTTTTAGTGAGTGCATGGGGCTCACATCCAGGCATCAAACACAGACATCACAGCTCCCAAACGCCAGCCATCGCCACCTGTCCCTCAGGCCCCCACAGTCTACCTGCCCAGGCAGGGGAGGATTTCCTCTGACTGTGTGTGTCAGTACGTGTGTGTGTGTGTGTGTGTGTGTGAGTGTGTGTCAGTACGTGTGTGTGTGTGTGTGTGTGTGTGTGTGTGTGTGTGTGTGTTTGGGACGAAGAGTGCAGCCTCGTCAGGAACTGAGGATTGTTTTGCATTTTAAATGCATTGTCTCCAAAACAATAAGGAGCAGCCATTTAGAAAAATTCTAGCACTGTAAATGATGCATTGAAAACATTTTTTCACCTGTATGAAAATGTCTGCTGTGTGATGGTGTTGCATTGTACCCGTTGTGCCTAGTGTACTGCTCGGTCACTTAAAGGTACAATAGGTAAGATTTCTGTGTCAAAAAATTGTTACAAGACCATTGTAAGTCCCTTCCTACACACACACACACACACACACACACACACACACAGACACACAGACACACACACACACACAGACAGACACACAGACACACACACAGTGCCAACAGCACAAGAAAATGTGTAAGGACGCAATTATTAAAAATGCAATTAACACTGTGCCATTAACCCTTGAGATACAGCCTTGCCATACTTGATAACGTACAAACATAACTGATGCATTTCAGAGACCTTCCAGGCTCAAAGGTGCTCCACCCTAGTTCTAATTTCCGGGAATTATTTTGTCAAGTCAACAGAAAATCAAACGCCAACATCTGTCGGCAAGTCACTGCGTTAGCCTTAGCCTAAGACTAGTCGAATTGCGGAGATTTTAGCCTGTGAATATTAATTTCACAGGCTCTGTTATTTCTTCACATTTACATCACTAGAACGTTTTATTCCCCCCTCTCTCTCAAGGGTTAATGCACACAGAGGCAACCAGGCGCACAGCACTGAGAGAGAGAGGAGATGCGTCGGTTAAGAATAAAAGAGGAGGAGTGAGTGAGTGAGTGAGTGAGTGGAAACGCAGCGCGGGCGAGGACAGCGCAGAGGACAGCAGAAACAGCAGAAGAAGAAGGGGCGGGAGGACTGGTTGTCGATGGCAGACCCATGCAGCACTGGTGGTTGTGGAGAGAAGACTCACTGCCTGCGGTAGAGGAGGAAGCGCAGACTGAGGGCTGGCCCGAGGCAGCCGCAGCGGTAGAGTTGGCGGACAGGGAAGAGGAAGAGAGGCCTACATGGGTGGGGCTAGAGACAGTTTTTGCGTCGTTGTGCTGGCTGACCACGGAGGGCTGCCGACGCAGAGCCCCGGGCACTGCCGTCTGGCCCGTCTGGAATGTATAAACAACGTCCATCTGCAAGGAACAGGGCGAGAGTGAGAGAGAGAGAAGAGCCAGGCAGGCACAACGGCCATACGCCAGGGCAGACACAGGGTTATTCCACAGAGAGAGAGAAAGAGAGAGAAACCACCCTGCAGCTTGGGGGGATGAGGAGGAAGGATAAGGCAGGGAGGGGAAGGATTTTAAGGCATTGTAGTAGAAGAGGGAGTGATTATTTTACCTCTTAACCCTTTAAAGGTGTGAGGTCAGAAATATGCCATTAGAATGTCCTTAGCTGAACAGTCACTTCTGCTAACTGAAGGCAATTGAGTTCTACAACTCTGAATTAAATTTAGAAAACATTCCAAAAAACATTAAAAAAAACATTCCCAACTCTTTAAAGGGTTAAAAGGAGCGAGGCTTTCAGCAGTTTGTGGAATAAAGGGAACTCCACACACAAGAGCTGCCGAAAAAGACGATTTCCGCTGGGCTTTTTTTTTTTTTTTTTTACAGAAACAGATTCGGAGCCAATTATCTTCCTTTTCAGTGTGACCAGCCATGCGTGATGAAAAATGAATCCGCAAGTGGTTGGGGTTTGCAAAAAAAAGAGGGGACGAGATAAAGAGCTAATTAGCTCACCAGCTTTGCGGTCAGGTCCTTGACTTCCAGAAGAGTCAGGCTCTTGTGTTTTGAGTTTTTTGGGGCTTTACCATTGTTAGTGTAATGTGGGGTGGGGGTGGGGGGGTGTTGGGGGGGATTCGGAGAGGCGAACAGGGGACTGGGACAATAGGAGCTGAGGAAAGACTTGAGAAAAACCCATTAGCACGCTAACGCGCAACACCGTAGAGAGCAGCTAGCTCCAATACCCAACAGAGGAAACCATGACCCACAATACAAAAGGAAGGACACACTCTGTAGCACTTTACATAATCAAAACAGCACGGCACATCATCAAAAGTGCAAAGATAAGAACGCTAATGCAAGACGCAGTTAAACATCTTGGTTTCAAATAATCTTTCATCTTTGACTGGGGTGATGGGCTTGAAGGCTCTTTAAAGATTGATAGGCAACATGTCACACGCAGGAGTGTTGGGTTGTGCTTACGTGTATGTGGGGGGGGGGGGGGGGGGCAATCTCTCACTACAGTAAATTATGGTGTGTGTGTTCATTTCATCTCTGGAAATGTATTTTTTTGATTGAAGGACATGACTTTCAATCAAACCTGGACCACTTTAAAGAAGGGATTTCAGGTGAAACAGAGCCAGGTTTTTGCCTTGAATATATACCTATGTTCGCCTCAGGCATATTTAAAGTGAGCAATAAACTAATAATTACAGGTATTTTTGGTTTAGAAATATGATGTGTGTATGCATGTTGTGCCTGTGTGTGTGTGTGTGTGTGTGTGTCCATGAGTGTGTGCAGGTGTGTGCGTGTGTGTGCGAGTGTGTGAGTGTGAATGTGCATGTGCATGTACAAGTGTGTGCGTGTGTATATGAGTGTGTGTGTATGTATGTGTGTGTGTGTGTGTGTGTGTGTGTGTGTGTGTGTGTGTGTGTGTGTGTGTGCGCGAATGTGCACAGGTGTGTGCAAGTGAGTGGGTGTATGTGTCTGTGAGTGTGTGCAAGTGTGTGCATGTGTGTGCGAGTGAGTGTGTGTGTGTCTGAGTGTGTGCAAGTGTGTGTATGTATGTGTGTAAGTGCCACTATGCCAGACAGCATAAATCCAGAGATAAGGGAGCAGTGGCTGAAAAAAATCCACCTTAGATCTGACAAACAAATCAAAACCAGCCAAAAGTGCAGTCCTGAGCCTGTGTAATGAACTCTCGAGATGGAAACACACACCCAGAGGAGCAACAAGCAAAGCTACAACAAAACAAGCTCCATCAAAACCCAGCACAGGAGACAGCCCGAACACAAATCACGAGCTGGAATCTGGGGGAGTCTGACCCTTCAACGACCTAACCTCCCTCAAATCTGACAAAAAAGACCGTTTTCACACCCAATCATCAGAGATTTCCATTATATTTTCTACAAGAAGGACCGTTAATGAAGCCCAGGGGACAGAGAGAGCCCTGCCCGAGGCTAAATGCTCATATTTACTCCTCCCTTCTGCAGCAGGCAACCCTGTTGTGCTCCTCCTTCGAAAGAATATAGGCCCGAGATGTATTATGCTTATTAAAACCAACTCGCCCACAAACCAAGCCACAGCTTGCGGATGAACAACTATATAAATAAAGAAATGAGGGAAGAGAGGCCGTGGAGTGATTCTGTCATTGTTGGGAACGTCATACACTTATGTAAGACATAGTCTAAAAGGATACTCCCACACCCTTACTTTGGGTGGAAAAATGAAATAAACGAATAAAATGAAATAAATGAATAAGGGGGGTTGAGTTGTTGTGCTCAGATCCTCAACCGCTGGCGGTTCGTGAATTCTCCTCGTACGAAGATGGCAGGTGTGAAATTCGCTACATAACGCAAGTAGGGCAGGCGCTACCTCCCACCTGGAATGACAGCCTGCTCTTCCCTATGAGTTTCGGGAGGCTAACGTGCTCTTAGCGCACCTAGCGGCGCGTCGCTATCGCGAGCAGGGACCTCGGGCAAGAAAGAGCAGAGGGACTGGGCGATGCTGGAAGGCTCCGTGCTCCGAGCGCACTTCTCACTCAAGTCGCTATGCGACCGCTGGTGCACAGTTTCCATGAGACTACTCTCGGGACTCCCAGCCACATGGAGAGGGGGTGGGGACCATGGGCTGCCTTTAGTAAACAGGTTTATAAAAGCACACAATATACACCAGGTATGTTAAAACGTACTTAAAGATGACAACGTCTCACCTAGGAAAGGCAACCGCGTTATTTCAGAGTCATTCAAATGCATTCAGATGAAGAAGCAAACACATTTCGGTACAAAGATTCGACCGATTAGACGGAATTGACTGAAAGAGCACACATTCAACAGCTGAAGGAAAATCCATTAAGATATTTGCATAAGTCAGGATAAAAACATAAAAAAAACACTGAGCCAGTTAAAAGAGGCAGGGTAGTGGGGAAGTTGCATTCGGATGGTGGGAAGATGGTGAAGGGTCTAAACGCTTTGTTCGACCCTTCCCTGACCCCCCTCAGTCCCTCTCTTTCTACTCTCCAAAACTGCGACATCCCTCCATTTCCCATACATGAACGGAGGGGCACCAGTAATTAAAGCCTGCTAGCCCTTTATTGGCCACATATAGAAGAGCCATCTGTCGTCGTGGATCCTATGGGGAGACCTGTAGGATGACACAACCTAAACAAACGGTCAAGGGGGGAAAGAGGAGGTTAAACGAGGCCGATCCGGTCCCAGGCAGAAGAATGGCGGTGTTCGGTCAACGCTGCTGTGGAAAGCGAGAAAGCTGGTCAGGCTGGGGAGGACGGTGTGTGGGGGGGGCAGCGAGGACCCCCTCCCGGACATGGCGCGGTCGTACCTGAGTCTGGATGCGGTTGAGTCCACGGAACCAGAGGATCTGGCCCCTGCGGAGCTCCATTTCAGCGTGGTCGATCTCGTCCACGCCTCCCACCAGCTCCTCCTCCGGAATCTCCTCCTTGGTGATCCCGTGGCCGGCCTCCTTCAGGAACTTCAGCCGGTGCGTGGGAACGGCCGAGATGAGCTGGATGGATAAGCAGCGGACGTGCGTTCAGGACGTGTGCGTTCTGGACGGTGAACGTTAGCTAACTTTTGTCAACATATATGTGAACGTTTTTCTGCTCGGCACGAACATCAACAAACTTTCATCAACATTTTAAAACGCGTTGTTTATATATATTTTTCGCCTCAGCGAACGTCAGACAATGTAAAACTTTTTTCTGTTCACCACGAACACTAGCTAACGCTCGTCAACATTTTAATACTTTGCTCTGCTCACCGCCAATGTCAGCTAACAGCTTAAAAAGGCAGTGCGTGGCTGCTGACGGGTGATGGTGAGAACAAAAGTTGACAATCATTTGGCTGTCATAATGCACTTTAACCAATATTTGTTATTCTCATTATTTAAAAAAACACACATAAGCAGCTAATCAGCTAGCTGGCATTGTTAGACCAATGTTGCTTCTATTTGTATTAAAAAGGCGTTGGTGGAAGATTATAACTGGAGTGAATGTTCAGCATGTTGAAGACACTTCAGGAGGGTCTGCACCGCAACACCCAATACTGGTGGCACAATGGCACGATGGTTAACGGTGTTGCCTCGCAAGGAGGTGGTCCTTAGCGCACTTGTCACTGGGTTTGATCTGCACTTTATTGTACGTCGCTCTGGAAAAGAGCGTCTGCTAAATGCTTGTACTGCAATGTAATATAAGGGAATGGAATCGTGCTTAACCCAGGTCCTCTCTGTGTGGAGTTTGCATGTTCTCCCTGTGTTTGTGAGGGTTTCCTCTGGGTGCGCCGGTTTCCTCCCACAGCCCAAACACATGCAGCCCAGGGACTACAGAAGAAAAGCCTTCCTGGCTAACCATAAACATCTATTTTTACTAATGTATTATAATAGGATGGGTGGATTAAGTAATGTGAAAACAGAGTGACTTTCCTGTTCCCATGATATCGTAGTGCTGGGGAGAGCTGTTAGCATTTGGATTAAATCATTCAATCCCACCTCCCGGTTTAAAGAGAACGACGACGAACGCTGATGTTATTGTTTAAGACAGTGATCCTGTTGTGAATTCGAGCGCATATTCAGAGAGCTGTTATATGCACAGACATAGATCAGTAAGCTGCCTCCACTGTCTTTGTCATCCAGAATAATGTTGAGAGCAGCTCTCCCAGGTGCCGGGAGGTTTTCCCTTTATTGACATCGGTGTGTACCGCGGCTCAGCGTGCCGCAGAGAAGAGGAGCGCGGAGGATTTCTGGGTAATGTCAGCGGCGGGGTAACTGCATTCAGGTTCACGGCGGGAGCAGCCTCCGGGGCTTATGGGAAGGTTTGCTCACTTTCAGCTCCGCGCCTCGCCTGAGCGTCGCACCTTCGCACGAACGGCGGGTCCGCACGGGGGAGCGGATTGGGCGTTGGCGGAGTGCGGGGCCGCGGTGGGACTGGCGTGCAGAGTTTGGCATCCCCCAGGGGCTCAGAAAATATGGGACGTGCCGCTTTTTCATCCGCGGTGAAAAAAAAAAAAAAACTCATTACCGCCAAAGCTCCAGCGGTGGAGGCTTCTTTTGTTTGAGAACGGGTTTTGCGGTGGCAACCGCACGCGCCGGTACCCAGGCAACATCCTGCTGCCTCCCACGACTCCCGCTGGCTTGGAAGCGAGTCTGAAACGCTCCCTCTCTCTCCCCCTCTCTTTCTCTGCACATCAGAGCAGAGGAATTATAGTTACAGACCTTTTTAAAAGGTGCGGAAATCACACCTCCCTTCGGAAGATGTCTATGGTGCAGCGACATACGCTTAAAAGAGCCTGATACTCTTCTCCAACAGCTCACAATGGAGAGAAGCAGGCCTTCTTCACAACGGTATAAATAAACTTGTGTGATTATAGCTTTACGCTATTAAAATAGAAATGGCAACAAGCAGGATCGCACGACGCAAGCTTTGTCCTGACAACCGTTCACCACCTCGTTTTAGAAAAAGAACAAAAAAAACTGTCGCTGGAGAGTGTCATTTTGCCTTGGAGATAGCATATGTGTCCCACAATGCCGAGCGGTGTTTCATGAATAATGGAAAGCTGTAATATCGTTCTCACCTGTCCCCAGAGCAGCTCCCCCACACCAATAAAGATGCACCACAGCCATTGGTCGATGGTGAGGGCAGTGCAGGAGAACGGCTTCCCTCCAAACTGTACAATAATAATCTGAAACGCACAGATGCCACACACAACAACAAAGGCTTCGTTATGAAACAGAACTCACCACCTGCTCAAACTCAAAATGACATCAACCACATCAATCGACATACACACATTATCTATCAGCGTCTCATATAAATAAGGTTAAAGGGACTACAATGTGGGATATTTTCAGAAATGTATATCTTGTTACTTAAATATTCTTAGAAATAGAATTTTCTTGGATCCAGAATGTCACATTTTTACTATGTATCGACTCATTTTGCATGCAGTAAACGGACCGGAATGCGATCGTGCGGACACGGGGAAGTACAGGTAGGTACCTGCAGGGCGAACGTTCCGAGGACCACGCTGCAGAAGATGGGGTTGCGGTAGATGCCCTCGAAGACGTTCCTCTCGCCGTGGATCTTGCGGGCGTTGATCTCGTTGAAGAGCTGCATCATGACGAAGACGTTGAAGACGATGGTGTAGTGTTCAGTGGGGGGCGAGTGAAGGGGCACGTTGCGGCCGCTGTCGATGTCGAAGAACTTCTCCCCTGTGAACAGCGAACAAGTCCAGAGAGACGCTCAACCATGCGCATGTGGACTCCGCTACACTGTTGCCATGGTAATGTAGGAGAATGCCCTATATGTAAAAACATGTTGATGAATGCCAGAATATGCAGGACAGTTATGAATAGCTATTGATGCCAAGCGTATAATTTGATTTGAAGGATGGCTTGACAGCCTGAGTTCAGTCTCCTCCCAATGGCGGCCACCCACTGAGTGGCTGTAGTTACTGAGCTTGTGTGTGTAATATTGAACATCTGAAAAGTTAAACGTTTGAAAGTTTCTGATCTGCCATCACATTACGGCAATGGTAACCAACCCTGATCCTGGAGATCTACCCTCCTGTATGTTTTCACTCCAACAAAGCACACCTCATTCAACAGCTATAGATCTTGTTGTGCTGCTGATTAGTAGAGTCAGGTATACAGAAACAGAGATTGGTTACCACAGCATTACATCATTCTTATATTCATACATTAGTGCATCCGTGAGTGGATGTGGTTAAATCCAACGTCCACAGCGACACAGCACAGCAAAGACACCATTGGCAGCCATTTTGAGTAGCTGGAATGTGGAGGATCATGGGAAGAGAGCCAAGCTGACGGTCATTAGTGCCAGACCCTTCCTCACCAGCGAAGAGCAGGGTGAAGATGATGGTGAGCTGGTACACCGCGTGGCCCAGGATGTTCTTCATCATGGTGCGGGAGATGAGTGGCTTGTTGCGGCCGTAGGGTTTGCGGAGCAGCAGGGATTCGGTCGGGGGTTCGGTTGCCAGAGCCAGAGAGGCCAAGGTGTCCATGATCAGGTTCACCCACAGCATCTGTACGGCCTTCAGGGGGGAATCCTGCGAGAAAGGCAACCCAACGGGCACAGCATGCATGAGCATGTTCTTCCACAAGGGGGCACTCAAGCAATTTACAATCAAGGGTGCTATGTAAGAGTGGTGTTTCCCAATGGTGACAGGCAACCCAATAGTGTAGCATGTATGAGGTTCTTTGATGTATGTTGTTCTTTAGCATTGCAAACCCAAACCAGCCCTGGAGCAATGCCATGGTCAACCTCATGGGTTTGCTGGACAAGATTAGGACAGGGTTTGTTGCCAGACCGTATTTAGCAGATTTAGCAGGATGAGCCACATGGAAGAACTCATATTCTTTTGATGCTTACTCACTCGCTTGCTAACTAAGTAACTAACTGACTAACTGACTAACTCACTCACTCACTAATAGTGAGCTAGTTATTGAGTGAACTTGCTAGCTAGCCTCACTCACTCACTCATATTTAGCAGCCTGAAAATTCTCCACATGGGGGAGCTATTGGCACTCAAGAGCTGAAATAAAAGGGTGCCAAATGTTGTTGTTATGAAAAGGGGCGTTTTCACTGGATCTTGGAGATGCCTGCACAGTACCTGGGTGATGCAGGCTCCGGTGAAGGCTACGATGACCGCCACCACGTTAACAGTCAGCTGGAACTGCAGGAACTTGGAGATGCTGTCGTAGACGTTGCGACCCCACATCACCGCCTTGACGATGCTGGTGAAGTTGTCGTCAGTCAGGATGATGTCAGACGCTTCCTTGGCTACGTCTGTTCCAGCAATACCCTGGAGAGAGACGGAGAGAGAAAGACAGGGATGTACACGGTTACTATGCAACTACAATGACAGCTACAGCATTCCTTCAGCTGTGGCCATTCAGAAATAATGCAGAGAATATTATATGCAGCCCATTCCAGATTAAAACAGAAACAGGTCAAAATCTTTTAGCAGCTCAATGAGACCTAGGTTAGGGTTGGAGTACAGGACTGTAGATTATGTTCTCTTTATGTTCTCATGTAGTTTTTTCATTAAATATCTAAATTGGTTAATTTTATAGTATGTATTTATTTCTTTTTTGGTGCAGCCAAGTAGTCACTGCACATCAGTCCAAAGCAGGGATAGGCTCTGGAGTGCTGGAACAGCTTCTATCCCTTTTTAAATGCAAACTCTTAATCACCTAATTGGATCTATTATCACTGCACTGTTATTGCAGAGCACTGTTGCTGGTATTGACCTTCTTGCTTTTTCACAAGCTTTCCAATATTTTCATCATCCGATACTCAGCGCCACAGCAACCGGCTGGGGGTCTCCAATACTATTATCTTCTCTCACAACACCATCTTGTCCCAGGCGGCCATTTGCTCCCAGACCGACAGCGTGTTCGGTGGGGTCCCTCGATTAAACTATTATCGAGGGACTCAGCTTTTCTCCATCGTGAGAGACCTCCATTAACCTTTATAAGACTGTGGCTCATCCAAGCACAGGGGTGCCCATCCTCCAAGCTCACACCTTGGCTGAATCAGGACCAATTCCGTTCCCACAGAAGCAATGGCTGATAGAGGCACAGCCTGAACCTGGAAATGAGTTCTGTGGAGTATAGTCCTGCAGCCTCTTCCATCTTCTGCAAAACCTGGGCTTCTTTCACTTACTAAGATATGCTATCTTTCAATCCCCTTCTTGATGCATTTGTCCGTTTCTTTTACTCTGAAATATGCATTATATCATACATTGTATGCAATACAATACTGATGTTAGCTTTCCTTCCCACAATCTGCGCTATGCTCATTGTTGTCATCTCCCTCTGTATTGAAAAAAGGCAATAACAGAAGAGTCGCCCACTTGAAGCCACACACCTGGTTATCATTGCTGTTTTCGCACAGACCACCTTTGTTAATATTGCTTTTGTTGCTCTATCATATTTTCATTACAGTGTTATTGTAACTCAATGTGACAGGCTCCTGCCGTGGGTCTTAACCTCTCTCAGAGGAACTTCTGTCCCGCATAACGTAGCGCACTACGTCAGGCTAGCATACCGTACTGTGTAGCGTACCATGCCAGGCTAGCATATCGTGCCGGGTAGTGTAGCATACCATGCAAAGTTAGCATATTGTAACACGTAGCAAAGCATACCGGGCCAGGTTGGGAGTGCTCTGTACTGTTCTTTTCAAGAGCAGTGTGAGCCCAGCTCACCGGACTAAGGCGACTATGAGTAACAGATTTTAGTCAAACTAGGAATCCTGCCTGTATGACCCCTGTGGTGGGGCTTCAGGGCTCAGAACAGGACACTGTGGTCTGTCTCCAGAGGATCAGCTCAGGAGTAATTTTTCATCAGCAAATTCATGCACTAATTCTGAAAATATTCAGTAATAATTTAGTAATGCAGATCTAGTCACATTTAAATAATCACAAAAAACAAATCGTAATCACAAAAACCCACGTTGTTTTGCCTGTTTTTTTAACCTTTAAGAAATTGGCAATGAATAAGGATGAATTATATATTTTATTTCCACTAATGCACTCCCTCTTTCCACCCACACGACAGACCTCCAGATAACATGAGCCAAATGCGCCAAAATACATTATTAATGCCAGTTTAGACATTATTAATGCCAGCTAACTACATGGTCCAATTCAACATCCAAATCTCTCTTTCACACATTCAATTATTATTATTTTTTAAGTCAACTAAAAACTGATGGAATCATCCCATGTGGTCAAAATTCAATCTACTTTCTTTGTGTTAATGTTTTAATGGGATCACACTATATAACGACAGTCCTGTGGTGGAATACATTGCTATTCACAGGAGGATACCCGTGACCTCATTTAAGGTTGGCACGGCCACGCGTGCCTTTAGGGACCGTAGTTTATTTTGGAGGCGACTGAAACTAGCACAAAAAGAGCTGTGAAATCTGGCTCGGGGAAATCATTACAGCCTGGGCCTTCACACAAGGAATGACAAGGTGTGAGTTGTGAGTTTGCATGTATAGAACCAGAACCAGAACAAGAACCTGGGACAAATATGTCATTGTTTTGGATTCAAATACTTTTCTGCGCTTTACTGCGCTTGTCTGGTGTATTGGAACCTATGAAATACTGTCCAAAAGTGCAAACCCTGCCTTCGGATTGGCTCAATTGCACCAGGCAAGATCAATCGAGCACAGAAAAGTATTTGAATCCAAAACAATTTTGTATTTGACCAAGGTCCGTGGTGCATATAGCTAATGTAATATTCATTCATCCATTTATTTTTGGGTAGGATTTATTACTTGGTACAAATTAGATCTGGACCACTCGTACACATATATTCATGTTCATATGTGTGATGGCATGAATAGACACTTTAATAGATAGAAAAATAAGATACTTTGCTATCCAATCAAATCTAATCTTTAGGACATTAGCAAAAATGAATACAAATACAAATCTGGCATACCTTCATGGTAAAACCTTAATGTGAATTTGATATTAATCGGGGCAAAGTGATTGCTCTGAAGATATATAAAGACCTGCGATTACCCATAAAAACATGAGATGATGGCACATTTGGTTTTATTAGAGGATTTGGCCAACAGTTCCACACTGAGAAGAGATTGCCGGTTTAGACATAACCTTTGCTGAGAGCATAGATAATTGCTACCTGAGATGACCTTTTTTCCTCAAAAATCTTAAAATTGGCCCCAATCTATTTGCCAGTCTATGAAGGCAGCCTTAATTCGAGGAGATAACGGACATGGGCACATCGGCGGAATGTTCTGTTACCATAGCGAATCCGACGTCGGCCTTTTTGAGCGCGGGTCCGTCGTTTGTTCCATCTCCTGTCACAGCCACCACCTGCCTCGTTTCCCCCACCGTGCTATCGATGATTCCTGAAAGGCAGAAGGCAGAACTTAAAAACCAAACCAGCCACACAAGACAAGCACGAGTCACAACTAAGGCCTCAGACAAACCACAAGTTGGGGAGGTGCTCATTTCTTTACTGAATCATTTCTGTACAAATCAATTGAGTACATTACATTACATTAATGGCATTTGGCAGACGCTCTTATCCAGAGCGACGTACAACAAAGTGCATACCCATAACCAGGATTAAGGTTGATTCCTTCTCCCCCTCTCCCTCTCTTTCTCCCTCACTCTCCCTCCCTCCCTAACTCTCCATCACTCTCCCTCCCCCTCCCTCTCTCCATCTCTCTCTCTCCATCTCTCTCTCTCTCTCTCTCTCTCTCTCTCTCTCTCTCTCTCTCTCTCTCTCTCTCTCTCTCGAGTGTTTCTTGGACTGAGTCCTGCTTCCATATTCATGGCCCCCACACCTGCTCCTGCCCCTCCCCCTGCAGGAACCAGACTAAGATGAAAAAGCCGGGGCTTTGAAGAGCTGCAGGGGCCCCGGGGCCCCCAGGCCCCCCACGCGTGAGCACACATGAAAGGGAACACAAATTTCAGAGGAAAAGAAACAAAAAGCACAAGTGGGGTGCCTGGGACTGAAGACTGAAGATGTGGCATCCATGATGGATGTGATAGTGGAGTCATACTGGCCCAGATGACATGAAAAATGACCTCGCTAATGCTGCTTTATCTGGTCCACAGAGCCCAAATAAACCTCCAGTCTCATACAGTTCATTTAATTCGCTCTACGACAAGAAATAGAGAGGAAACTGCCTGCTCCACCAATTCTGAATTAATTAAGTAATATAGGACAGATAGTCTTTTCATTCCTACATTTCCCTCACTTAAACTTGACTAAAAATCTTATCTGTATTACTTTCTTAATAAATAAGACCGAAATATTTGATTCATTACAAGATTTGTCAAAGGGGTAAGAAAATGTCACTTGTCCCACAAACTGTAGAGTTACAAGCTAATATTTATACAAGCTAAGCAAGCGTATATATACAAAAAATATTTTTAGTCTCATTACAAGACTAAAACCTTGCTAAGACAGATGTTTTTTTTTTGTTGCAGTGTTCAGAGACGTTCCCCACCTTTCACCAGTGTGTGCTTATCGGTGGGGGAAGACCGCGCCAGCACCCTCAGTTTGGGCCAGAGCTTGTCCAGACGTTCCTGCTCCACCTGGGAGGAAGAGAGAGCAGTGCTGATGCCTAATTGTTCTGAATCCAAATGCTTTTCCGTGCTCTAATGATCTTGTCTGGTACCAGAAGGCTGTTTTGCATTTTTTGAGAGCATCGCATTGGTTCCAATACGCCAGACAAGCTCAGTAAAGCGTAGAAATGTAATTGAATAAAAGAAAAGCGACCCAGGTCTGGTATGCACAATAGGGGCATAGAAGTACATTGATCCGGTTTGATGTACCAGTTCCAACGTCAATGATCTGATCCAATTGACACATGCAAAAATACATCTGTATGAGCCATAGAAAAATACTGATTTATGTTCTCTAGAAACACTGCCAACATTATTGTTTACATTTTAGACTCGCCCTCATCATACTCATAAATACCTAGTAAAGTGCTCACTGAATGTATATCCAGTTATTAAGATGGGAACATAAGAATAGCTTTTTGCACTCTCAACCTCATTTTCGTTGTACTTGTACACTGTAACAGGATTGTGTTAGCTGCGTCATGTATATTGATCTTTTCTCACTACATTGGATTGTTTTGAATTGTATCTTAGCAAAATTTGTGATATTGCCAAATATCGAACCGTTGACGCAAGAATCAAAATCATATCCTATCGTGGTGAAGCCTGAGGCTTACAACTCTCCTGCACAACCACTGCTGCTGTAAGGGCAGGGGGAATTCTGGGTAGGGAATTATAAATAGCAAGCTGAAGACCAGAACCATGGAAGAGAGGAATGCACCTTTAAAAATCATGTAATATAGTGAAAGGTTCTGGTGTATGTTAACCCAGTGAGCACATTAAAGGGGTCCCCCATCCTCTCTCACCTCCCCCTTGTCGTTGCGGATGTGACGGTTGAACTCTTTGCCCTCGAGACACAGGAAGTCCTCCCCAGGAAGGAGAATTCCACACTTGGTGGCGATGGCGCGAGCTGTGTTGATGTTGTCGCCGGTAACCATCCTCACCGTGATCCCCGCCCTCTGGCACTTTGAGATGGCCTCCGGTACCTGCCAATATGGAGAGAGGTCGTCATTTCAGTGTTCATCTGGATATACCGCCATGGTGCTGTAGGTGCTAGCAGTACACTTATCATCTTGATATCTGATATGAGTCGGCAAAATAAATAAATAAATAAATAAATAAATAAATAGATTTGTAGCCAAATTACACATTTAAAGCAAGCCCATACAGGTGGATCATTGTTGTTTTGTAATTGTTTAATTTAATATTTCTTATATTTTTAACTATGCTGCTTTGTGAGATAGGCACAGAGGTTTGCTATTCTTTTGACATCAGTACATAATTATCTGTGATTGCACGATGGTACTGACATCATACAAAATGATCTATGGACAGAAATATCTTGTTCTAGAAGCCGTTAGAGCGCTACCTGGTTCAAGAGGCCTAAACAGTGCGATCTGATTATAGAAGCCACAACGGTGCTACCTGGTTCTAGAAGCCAATATTGAATTAGTTTTACATGATCAAGGACTGGTGTTTCAGTTAAGTACCCGCTTCAGTAACACACAGTAACACAAAACAAACAGTAACATAAACGAAGCTCAAATGTTTTACTCAATAGAAAAAAATGAGATTCTAAGTCCAACAAATGGACACAGTGTCATGACACACACTACAAGAGTGCCTGTTAACACAGCAGCAGTCTACCTCAAATGAACTGTAGTCTTTTTCATTCCAGTAGAGCTCAGACTTTAATATGGCTGCCTCTGCAGCAGAAGAAAGTGGCAGAACTTGTACAGCAGAACAGTCCTTTGGAGAATACAGCAGAGGAAGCTCAGCGAATACAAATGAAAACAGAGCAGTGCATATCTAAAGAATGTTAAATGAGCTTCATCTCCAGCCAGAGGAAACCGCGGAGAGCTCTGACTGAGCGATAGTACCACTTTAGAAGAAGCAGTATCATGAGGTTCACAAGTCTTCCCCAATGAACAGATCTTCAGGTCCAAGGCTACTGAGAACAAGCATGTTGAAATGCACGGGTGTCCCTAGGGGTTGTCCGTGACCTTTACTTCACTTTATAACCAAGATTATTTATTCTTATTATGTTAATCATTAATATATGCTGAAAAGCCAAAAGAATATGTCTGTATTTTTATGATGATTCCTCTGCTAGAAATGCCTGGATACGGTCTTAAATGAATGCCCGTTGAAGATATTTTCATTACTCCCAGCATGCACCGCAGCCTGCCTCTCTGCTCGGTCAGACATAGGCTGACTCTTTGACCGAAAGGGGGAGTGGGCCAGAGGGGATCCGGATGGAGTGGGGTTCTAGATATGTGTAATTATCCACACTGTGCACAGTGATGAATCACAACTCATTACTCCTGATCAGCTTATTTATTTATAGATCATGTGAAACTTCCCAACGCACCGCAGACAGACTGGGGAGAACGGGCGAGATAAACAAGCTTGCCGCCCACAACTGGAAACGACAGCCTCACCCGTACCTCCACAGCCTGTTTCACTCTGGGAGTTCAAATCTCCATTTCAGCCATTACCATGACCTCCAAGTCAACCTCGCCGCTAAGCCTCCGTTCGACGTGTGCACTTCACTGCCAATCAAACAGGGCAAGTCAAGTCTTCCACTTCTGCTGTTTTTCCCATTAAAGAAGTGCTCCTCTTGACAGTTGCTCGTTGCTATTGGGATTTGTATGCCAAGTGACTTGAGAGACGGTGACACACAGAGACATTTGCTAATGGGTACGGAACTTATAAATAGTGCAACACTGGGCCGGTTTTTGCTTTAATTGGTCTTGCTCCCTACTGGGAATCGCCTCAGATTCACCCTCCAGCTACAAGCCTGCTTCTCTCAGCCGTTTATTCATTTCCTGACATTCATAAACACCAGTGTGAACCAGTGACATAATTACGTGACCCACATCACTCCGAGAACTTCTCGCTGAACTAATGTCAGAAGCGCGATCATAGCTCGGCCTTTCTGTCCTGCTACGGCCCTGAGGCAGCCGCTAGGGTCAAAGGTTATGATGTGAATAGGGCCTTTACCAAGGGCCAGAGGCTGTTGGCTGGAGCCAAGAGCATCCAATTACCTCACAGAGCTGGACAGAAGCCGAGGTCCCAAGGGTTGTAACAGTTATAGTACTTTCAGGCACTGCAGTCGGACTAGAACAACGTCGGGCTGGAGTAAGATATATGAATTTCACCCAACCATGGCGTCTGGCTTTAAACTCATCAGATACTGACGCTTCAGTACTGGCTGGCAGTGGAAGAGATGTTCACAGCTGAATAATCCCAAAGAAAGCACTGAAAGACTACAGGAAGAACATTTCATTGTCCCGTTTCTGAAGAACCAGACAGTTTCTTTCATAGCTGTCTATACTGCAGCGGAACATTGGAAATTGGAACAATCTCTCCACAGAACTAAAGTCGGTTGCATCAGAAAACAATTTTAAAGTGGCCTTGAAAAGATGTCTTCTAAGTCGTATGCAGCCTGTCTTCGTAGCTTTTTATGAACCAAGAGAGCATAAAACACAATCCACTTGGCTGTCGGCTGTACACTGTATGTCATCTGTTGTATGTTTATTTATTCTTTTTAGTCTTTAGGATGACAATAGAAATACGCCATTTCGTTTTTTATGCTCAATGATTTTAAATGTAATGACAACAGTGCAGAATTATATGAATTTTAAAATGGAAAATTCATTCATTCATTCTGACCTAAATGGAAATAAGCCATTTTGGCTTCATTGTGTTTTTTATGCTCAATGATTTTAAATGTCATGCCTGCAGTGCAGAATTATATGAATTTTAAAATAGTCACATTCATTCATTCAGACCTTCATTCAGTCCTGTATTACAGAGATTTCCAGGCTGTATCAGTTCTCCCCCCTCTCTCTCACCCCTCAGTGGGGGCCCTGGCTCTCTCTCACCCCTCAGTGGGGACCCTGGCTCTCTCTCACCCCTCAGTGGGGGCCCTGGCTCTCTCTCACCCCTCAGTGGGGGCCCTGGCTCTCTCTCACCCCTCAGTGGGGGCCCTGGCTCTCTCTCACCCCTCAGTGGGGGCCCTGGCTCTCTCACCCCTCAGTGGGGGCCCTGGCTCTCTCACCCCTCAGTGGGGGCCCTGGCTCTCTCTCACCCCTCAGTGGGGGCCCTGGCTCTCTCTCACCCCTCAGTGGGGGCCCTGGCTCTCTCACCCCTCAGTGGGGGCCCTGGCTCTCTCACCCCTCAGTGGGGGCCCTGGCTCTCTCTCACCCCTCAGTGGGGGCCCTGGCTCTCTCACCCCTCAGTGGGGGCCCTGGCTCTCTCACCCCTCAGTGGGGGCCCTGGCTCTCTCACCCCTCAGTGGGGGCCCTGGCTCTCTCACCCCTCAGTGGGGGCCCTGGCTCTCTCACCCCTCAGTGGAGGCCCTCACTCTCTCACCTCCGGTCGGACAGGGTCCTCGATGCCCACCACGGCCAGGCAGGTGAGGTCAGTCAGGATCTCGCTCTCCTGGTCCCAGTCAGGCTCAGGCTTGGCGGGGAACTCGCGCATGGCCAGGCAGATGGTGCGCAGTCCTTCACAGGCCATGGGCTCGATCACCTTCCGCACCATCTCGTCCCGGTCTTTGGGGTGGAACACCCGGGCCTGCCCGGACCCGTCCAGGATCCGGGAACACCTGCAGAACAGGAAGCGGAGCAGGGGAGAGGTGAGAGAGGGAAGACTTTTCCGGAAGCCATTTTCTCCATGGGGTTACTGGCGCACAGTAAATCCTGCTTTTTTGGCCTGCCAAAAACCATCCATCTACCTGGCTAAGAACATCTGGGGATATTCTGTGCTTTTCCCCCAGCAATTTCTATTGAATTTTTAGAGATTGATTGATTGACTGATTGACTGACTGTCTGACTGTCTGTCTGAACAACCAATACTTATTGATTTAATAACAGCACAGCTGACAGGGTAGAAAAGGGAAAAGGTAACAGAGGAAGAAAATGGCTGTACCAACAGGGGGAAATCCTTGAGCAGGGATTCTCAAAGACTGGTTTCTACCCTCCCTGTACATGGGTACATGGGAAGACAGTCTGGCCAATCAGTAGCATTAATTGTAAGGAAACTAGCCGGGAGAAAAAAAAAAAAAGGGGTTAGGGTATGGGGGGGTCAGGGTTGGGGGCAGTGGGTGAGTAGGTTGAGGGGATAGGGGTTAGGGTTTGGGGGGATATAGGTTAGGTTTGGGGGGGTTAGGGGTTAGGGTTTGGGGTTAGGGTTTGGGGGGGTTAGGGGTTAGGGTTTGGGAGGATATGGGTTAGGGTTTGGGAGGATATGGGTTAGGGTTTGGGGGGGTTAGGGTTAGGGAGGATATGGGTTAGGTTTCGGGGGGTTAGGGGTTAGGGTTTGGGGTTAGGGTTTGGGGGGGTTAGGGGTTAGGGTTTGGGAGGATATGGGTTAGGGTTTGGGGGGGTTAGGGTTAGGGAGGATATGGGTTAGGTTTGGGGGGGGTTAGGGGTTAGGTTTGGGGGGATAGTAAGACGGCGTACTTGCGCAGGACGATCTCGGAGGCGCCCTTGCTGTACATGCGGAAGGACCCATCGGGGTTCTGCAGCACGGTGCTCATGCTCTTTCGGGAGGAGTTGAAGGTGTACACCTTGTACAGCTTCTCCTCGGGAACCTCGTCCCGCACCGGCTGGTAGTCCCGCTTCAGCTCCAGCACCAGACCCAGGAGAGAACACTCCGTCTTGTTCCCCACGTGGCGGGGCAGACCCCCCTCTCGCTCCGGGGGCTGTGGGGACAAGGTGGGACAGGTTAGCCCAAATCACAGCCAACCAAGGCACATTCTGCCACATCATAATATAACTATATACTAAATATATAAATATAATATAAATACTTGTTATTTAGCTGATTCTTTGATACAAAGTGACTTCAAGTTGATTCGACTAAGCAGGGGACAATCCCCCCCTGGAGTAATGTGGGGTTAAAGGCCTCACTCAAGGGCCCGACAGCTGTGCTACACCGGAGCTTAAACCACCAACCATCCGGGTCTCAGTCATGTACCTTATCCAATAGGCTACAGGCTGCCCCCTGTTATCAGTTATATGTGGCAATGTTGCACAGGGGTGCACAACTCCGGTCCTGGAGGGCCGGTCTGTGAGCAGATTTTTGTTCCAGCCAGTTATCCTATAGTTTTCAGACTCTAAAAACTATGCTGGTTCACTGTTGTACATGAGCACAGTAAAATATTTAGGATACACTAACAGTCAGAGGTGTTAGCTGAAACTTATATACAATAAGATATACTGAGCTAATGAAATAAGAGAAGAAGTATCTGTTTCAGAAAATGCTGAATCGGATTGCAGGACTGGTGCAGCAGCTCAAAGAGCTGCGAGCTTGATTCTCAGCTGTGGCTCAGCTATCCCACCCCACAACCAAGGTACTTAAAATTTTAAACCAGACCTGCTTCAGAACAAAGTCGTATTTTCATGAATACGAAAATTGTTCCATTATATGAGATTCAAGGGATTGAGATCAAGGTCAAAACTTGAATTTCAAGTATTTTAGAGTATTTGATGCAGTCTGAAGGTTTTCTGTAATCCCTTTAAACTGCCATTAGCTTCACATTCAATACTCAAATTATCACATTTATATTATTGCATAAATAAAGGCTGATTATCATATTTTTATTGAACAACTTTAGAATTGTCATTTTCGCATGAATATTGTGTGAAAGAGATGCTGATTACATATAAAAAATGCACTCATTCCTTCTCAGTAAGGCCATTTCATATGATATTCTACCATAAAAAGAGGACGAGGTAGAATGGTAAGACTGAACATTCCCGTCAAATGATTAAATGAAAGGAGCGCCGGTGATTTCTCCGGTCTGCCATACAGCCGATGGTTTTCTGCAGTCTGCTATTCAGCCGATGGTTTTCTGCGCTGTGCCATTCAGCCGATGGTTTTCTGCGCTGTGCCATTCAGCCGATGGTTTTCTGCGCTGTGCCATTCAGCCGATGGTTTTCTGCACTGTGCCATTCAGCCAATGGTTTTTTGCGCTGTGCCATTCAGCCGATGGTTTTCTGCGCTGTGCCATTCAGCCGATGGTTTTCTGCGCTGTGCCATTCAGCCGATGGTTTTCTGCGCTGTGCCATTCAGCCGATGGTTTTCTGCGCTGTGCCATTCAGCCGATGGTTTTCTGCGCTGTGCCATTCAGCCGATGGTTTTCTGCGCTGTGCCATTCAGCCGATGGTTTTCTGCAGTCTGCCATTCAGCCGATGGTTTTCTGCGCTGTGCCATTCAGCCGATGGTTTTCTGTGGAAAGCGAGCTTGCGGCCCCTGCGGGGGCGGCAGGTGGGCGGTGTGTGGGATTGTACTGCAGCGATTACTGAAGTACCCCGCTCCGGGGCAGCAGTCACGGGGAGGATTTTAACCCCCAGCCTCACGGTGCGGTCTCCAGAGCGCCTCCACACACACAGTTCAGCTCACCCCTCCCCCCACGCGATGAATCACCACCATTTTCTATCCAGCGCTCCGGTCTGTGTCGGCTCAGAATGCGTGGGATTTTCACTCTTTTTTTTCCTCTCTTTTTAGGCAGAGCGATCATTATAAGGCCTTAAGCGCAGGTTGTAGAGCTCATAAGGGGAATGAATACTATGCATCCCCCCACCAGGTGGTCCTCCCTGACGTAAAGCCGCGCACTCTCACCAGGATCTTGGTGGTGTAGGCCGAGTTGACGGCGATGCTGTTGACCATGAGCTCCAGTGTTTCGGGCTTCAGGGCGTCCGGTTCGGGGACCGTGCGGTAGTGCGTGTCGCCCACGTACGCCTGCACCACGGTCATGCGGTTCATGGTGAGCGTGCCCGTCTTGTCGGAGCAGATGGCAGTGGCGTTGCCCATGGTCTCGCACGCATCCAAGTGCCGCACCAGGTTGTTGTCCTTCATCATTTTCTACAAGTAAAATAATACATAAATAATTAACTGAACAGAGAGTGACTCAATTTTTGGGAATAGCCTCTTGAAAAGTGGACACTTTTTCAGTTTGTAATTTGTCATTTTCATAATATGCTGAATCATTGCCCCTTCCCCCTCTCTCCACACTCAGAAGCACAACCACACACACACACACACACACACACACACAACAATACACATAGATGCACACACACAATTACACACACAGAGACATACAGACACACACATACAAGACACACACTCCATTAATTAAATTGCTCTTTTAATATTCTCATCTAATAAAACCCTAATTACATTTCTAACTACATAAGACATAATATTGCATCAGAAGTAATGAATGCTGCCATTTCTCAAAGCAGAGGGCTACACACATTGAACCCCTCAGTGGACAGAACAGGCCAGGCAGATACTAAAGTGCTAACAGTCCTCACCTTGACAGAACAGGCCAGGCAGATGCTAAAGTGCTAACAGTCCTCACCTTGACAGAACAGGCCAGGCAGATGCTAAAGTGCTAACAGTCCTCACCTTGACAGAACAGGCCAGGCAGATGCTAAAGTGCTAACAGTCCTCACCTTGATAGAGTAGGCCAGGGAAATGCTAACGTGCTAGCAGCCCTCACCTTCACAGAGTAGGCCAGGGAGATGGTAACAGCCAGAGGAAGACCCTCAGGTACAGCCACCACCAGGACAGTCACGCCGATGATGAAGAACTTCACAAAGTACTGGATATAGATGGGAGTGCATTCCTTAAGCCAGGGTCGCTTCTGCACACCAAAAGTATCGATGACGAAGTACAGAATGAGGATGATGACGGTCACAGCGGACATAATCAGACCTATGGAAAGGACAAGGAAAGGAATGAAGTAAAACACTACGGGCACAAACTTTATCAGTCACATCACACTTCGTGAATCCAAATTTCCATGTCACTTGTCATGTTCAATAGCTACTATTTGACACCCTCTCTCCATTTAACCCAAACTTGATGAGACTAAAAATAGTCTGGTAAGAAAATGACCACAGGTGGAGAAAAACACGAGTTTTGAATAATGACAAAAAAAATTGTATGTTAAGAAAAAACACACAGTGTAGGCTCATACATTGGCTGATATTAAAAATGTCAACAGATTTGCAATCAACTGAACCAGCTTGACAAGAGTACCAAATACATTTAAAAAAGTGTAATGTATTTAGACATTCATGGGAACCATGACCCTCTGGCACACACATGCGCATCTGAGGAGCTGACCAGAATAAATAAAATGTATGTTTGCATGTAGCTAGCCTTAATCAAGCTTGTGATCATGGACACAAACTACTCTTTGTATGCCCAGTCACACCCTGTACATTTTAAATGTGATTTTTGAGCATTCTGCATTCTCTCTCATTAAAGTCTCACAAACCAACCCCTGTCAAATCATCTTAAGTTACTTATAGCAACCCAATTAGGAAATTAAAAATATGAATGCTGTGAAGAGGGACAAGATTCTGTCTAAGAAACTGTTCAAGAGGAGCCAAAGGCACCTAGGGCACCTCACCCCTCTTTCGAATGAGATGTTAAACCGAGGTCCTGACTCACAGTGGTCATTAAAGATCCCATGACACTCATTGCAAAGAGTAGGGGGTTCCTCTGTGTCCTGGCTAAATTTTCAACCTAGCTGTGTCAGCCTGCCACCTAATCATTCTGTGATCTAACCAGCTGAAAGAAATGGTTCTCTCCCTCTCCATCTCAGCTGATGTGTGGTGACCATTCTGAAACAAAATGGCTGCCCTTGCATCCCCCAGGTGGGTGCTACACATTGGCACCACCTAGGAGGATGGTGGTTGGGGTGAGTTTCCACCTCACCACTCTAAAGCTCTTTGAGTATGACAGAATCGCCTGCTTTACCTGCTTTCCCAATCTGCACAGCCAGCCTGGTGAGCTTGCCCTGCAGGACCGACTTCTCCTTCTTGGTAACATTGACCTTCTTGACGGGCTTGGCCTCTTCTTTCTCCTCCTTCTCCTCCGACTCCACTGCTTCCTCACTCTTGAGTGGCTGGATCTCCAGGGCGACGCCATCTTGGGTCTTGGCTAAAGGGAGGAGGTTTTTGTTGGGGAGAAGGTTTACGGGGATCAGGAGCAGGTGTGTGGAGTAAAGGGTTGGGTTGGGGGGGGGCAGGGGGTTTGAAAGGTTGGGTGGGGTGGGGGGGGTTTATGGTGTGGGAGGGCAGGGAGGGTGAAGAGGCAAAGAGTGAGACGTTAAGTTAACAGGAGAGAAACTCAGGAGGGCCTGAAGACTGACCCTCCGTCAGGCCAAACGAGGAAGGTCACCCTCAAGAAACAGAGCAACACCCGGTTAGCTGTGAACGTGGCGTGGTAAGGTGCAGCTAATAAAGCTCAAAGTGCTTAATTAACCCCCCTCCCCCACACGCAGCAGTCCCAGCGCTCATCAGAATCAGCACTAACACAGTGTTTTCTATGTTCCTCCATCTTAATGATGGATTGGTTTTACAAATAGAATGGAAGTTGGATTGCACCAAATAACGATCCTTTCACCTTTTTGTAAAATAGCAGCGATTTTTCTTTCAGAGTCTACCATTCTTTTGCGCAGGTTACTTGGTAATATCTCTCTTTAAAGTGTGTATGCCTACAAGAAGGCTTGAGGACAGAAAATTCTAGAAATAATTAAAATACATAATCATTATTTTACCGTCCAGGGAGATTGAAGATGTGGGTTTCTATTGTGTCAAACCCATTTTAGGCACATGAGAGATTAGGATCAATACATCCTATAGAAGATTCCCAGTGAGCCACAGGCAAGAGCTTTATTTGTTTATTTATTTATTGTATTCTTTTTGAATCGACTTCTGACAGTTTACTCTTGGATTCTGGGTGCAAAATCTCAGAAGATTCAGAAAACATTGGGTCTTATATGTGCAAATAAGGAATTGGCATCATACCTCTGTTCAAATAGGATAGTCGCTTGTTGAGTCTGCTCCATTTCATTCTCATGATAACGTTTTGCTTTGATTCCTATCTTTGCATATTACTTTCCATGATATGAAGCCCCTGACACTATCCACACCTTTTAAAATGATCACCCATTTTAAACATTTAACAAGGCTGAGCTTTATTGCCAACTCTTAGCGTAATGCACTCAGAAATATAGACCATAATTAAGGCTTGCAGTATTCTTTCTGTATCAGATTATGGATCCATAATAGCAGTTTATTGAACCAGAAATGTTGTCTTAATAGAGTAACTGACTGATGAAACCTTAGATTTAACACATCACTTACTAATAAGAGCAATGATAAGATAAGCACTTACATGTCCGATTCAGAATTTAATTCCAGTTTTGTAACCTGTGCGTCTCCAAAAAATTAGTCAAAGAATATTATTTTGCATGCAATTGTCACTGAGGGACGTTGAATTACACTGAGGATCCAAACACGGGAAATTGCAAGCCCTAAATATAATCATGCTGGAGAGTGGAGCATAGAAGCATCGGGGAGCTTTGAGGAATCGGACTGTCCCTCTACAATGCAAGGCCTTACAAGCCCTTTCTGGACCCGACCCGGACTGACCCGCCACAACACAGAACCAACGAGACTGACAAAACAGCCACACACTAGTGTTACACTGGAGGACTGACTGACTGACAGACTCCACGGACAGACGCACGCACGCACGCACGGAGAGGAGGGGCGAGTGTGTCACAAAAAAAGCGAGAGAGAGTGAGCGAGAGAAGAGAGGAAGAAGAAGAAGAAGAAGAAGAAGAAGAAAAAAAACGAGATTCCCCAGGATGCAGAGTCATACAGAGACGTGAGGGGGGAGTACAGGATAGCATGGGGGTCCTGCGCATACCCTGGAAGGAGGCAACAGTGAAAAAAACCACACAATCCACAGGCCAAAAATCTGTAAGGGTGCAACTCTCACTTTGTCCGCTCCCCAGAGCGTTGCGTGCCCCCCCGTCTCCGAGACTCAACTGCTGGCAGGAGAGGTGCCTCCAGCGTAGAACGCAGTTACTTAACAAACCGGCCGACGTGACGGCCATTAACCTGCGTGTCCGATCGATGCGCCAAAGGCGAGCTGACAGGCGTACAGAAATTATGGGACCACCTCTGGGGAGACAATCCCCACTTTTGAATATCCACCTAATAAAACAAGGCGCACTGTGTATTACAGAGGTATACACGTACCATGAATAAACCTGAGGATGAGAAATGTCAATGAGAGTGTCAATTCCTCTTCATGGGGCATTTGGGAGGACAGAGTGCAGGAGAGCCTCATTTTCATCATAATAATTCATACGGGAGCTGCAACAGGAAGGACTGCAGAGGCGCAGGACTGTTTCTGAGTGCCTGTCTGGCCCTGGACAGGGAGCGATGGGCGAGGGATGGGGCGCACAGGGGCGGAACGTGCCTTGAATATCAGAGAATTCACCGGAAGGTCAATTGGTTTGAGGTAGCGGTGATGGTGGAAATGGCAATGCTTTTCATCCCCCGCAAAAAAAATGAAATAATAACAAAATAATAATAAATAAATCATACCAAGCAAAATCAAAATGCCAAGGTGTTTGAAAAAAGCTAGCCTGTGCCTGGGCCACGAAATAAAAAAATGAAATAAATAAATAATAAAAACACATCAACACGTCAAACCCTGTGGCGTTGATTGATTCATATAGTGTCCCCTGAGCACACAGTAGTAGTAAAGCGATGTGATTGGTTGTGGGGAAACGGCAACAGTCATAGTAAAATGATGTGATTGGTTGTGGGGAAACGGCAACAGTCATAGTAAATGATGTGATTGGTTGTGGGGAAATGGCAAAAGTCGTAGTAAAATGATGTGATTGGTTGTGGGGAAACGGTAACAGTTATTGTAAAGCGATGTGATTTATTGTAGGGAAACCACAACAGTTGTAGTAAAATGATGTGAGTGGTTGCAGGGAAACGGCAATTGTAGTAGTAAAATGATGTGATTGGTTGTGGGGAAACGGCAACAGTAGCAATAAAGCTATCTGATTGGTTGCGGGGAAAGGAATCGGTAACTCGATCAGGCAGTTCTGGGAAGTTGAGAAAGTTTTGTTTTTTCACCAGAGCAGGTGAGAGTTGCACCCTTTCACAGGTAAAGCTAGGTGAGAACCTCCCCCAGACTTGGCAGTACAGGAAAGCGACAGCGTGTGTGAGCAAGAGAGAGAGAGAGTGAGAGAGAGCGAGAGAGAGGAAGAGAGAGAGAGGGAGGGAGGGGAAGAGAAATAGAAATGAAAATGGAGAGAGTAGGAGGCAGTCAGAAAGAGAGAGAGGATAGAGGGAGACAGAAAGACAGAAATGGAAAGAGGGATGAGATTGGGAAAAAGAGATAAAAGGGGAGAGACGAAGACAGAGATAGAGAGACTGAGATAGACAGAAAAAGAGAAAAATGGAAATAGAGAGACGGAGATAGGGAAAGAGAGAGATGAGAGGGATGGAGATAGACAGGGAAAGAGAGAGAGAGAGAGAGAGAGAGAGAAAGAGAGAGAGAGAGAGAGAGAGAGAGAGAGAGAGAAACTGAAATGGGACTCCGAGACTGTCGCTGAATGGGACAGGGACAGGGGGTGGAGGGAGGGTTACCTTTGTTCCGATTCTCTGGGGCTCCTTGTTTTTTACCTGTTCAAACAGAGAAAGAGGGCGGAGCGCTGATCACATGGCTTAACCAAAATAAATAAATAAATAAATAAACAGAAAATAATATCAAAGCAAATAAAACAATAAGAGGTAAAAGTGGGGCGTGGGCTAATGAGGGGCTGACACACAGTACTGTGCACGTAACAATACCTGTGTTACGTGTGTGTGTGGGGTAGGACACCAGAACCACACACCCTACATTACATTACATTACATTATTGGCATTTGGCAGACGCTCTTATCCAGAGCGACATACAGTTGATTAGACTAAGCAGGAGACAATCCTCCCCTGGAGCAATGCCTTGCTCAAGGGCCCAACAGCTGTGTGGATGTTATTGTGGCTACACCGGGATTAGAACCACCAACCTTGCGTGTCCCAGTCATTTACCTTAACCACTACACTACAGGCCGCCCCTAAACCAGCAACCAACCCTGTTCCTAGAGATCTAGAGACTTCACCCTAGCAATAATCTGCCACCATCAGTGGTACCCAACCCTATTCCCAGAGATCTACAATCCTGTCGATTTTCATTTCAAACTTGCCACACCTGACCCAACTAATTAGCAGCTCAGCAAAATCTTGTGCTATTGAATGAAGTGCGCTTTGTTAGGGTTGGAGTGAAAACCTACAGGACAGTAGATCTTCAGGAACAAGGTTGGGCAGCCCTGCTCTAGCTGTTGAATGAGGTGTGCTTTCTTAGGGTTGGAGTGAAAACCTACAGGACAGTAGATCTCCAGGAACAAGGTTGGGCAGCCCTGCTCTAGCTGTTGAATGAGGTGTGCTTTCTTAGGGTTGGAGTGAAAACCTACAGGACAGTATATCTCCAGGAACAGGGTTGGGCAGCCCTGCTCTAGCTGTTGAATGAGGTGTGCTTTGTTAGGGTTGGAGGGAAAACCTACAGGATCTCCAGCAACAGCGTTGGCTACCACTGGACTAAACTATGGATTCTCAAATCTAGCCCTCAAATCCAACTCTGGCCCTGGTTCTTTTCTCCCAGGTAATTAAATAAACAATTAGTGCGACTGATTGTTCTGTCTTCACACCTGACTCCCAGGTAAAGGGAAGGTGGAAAAGTAGCAGTAACAGGGCCTGAAACCTAACAACGCCTTGATCAGTCTCCAAATGAAAGACTTTAGATTCTTTCAGCAGAAAATCTAGTTTCTCAACTGCTTCCCTTTCCAGTGAATGGCATTATGTTTATAAAAGTGGACATTTTAGTCAGTGGTTCTCTATGCATGACATTGAATTTATTATGTTTTTTTTAAGAGTAACTTCTTGGAAAATAATGAAGCAGAATGTGGTCATAAACCATTTTTTCTCTTCAAAAGATTGACTCTTTGTGCATGCTAGCATGTTCAGTGTTAGCATTTCCATATTCTCTGAATCTCTGTGCAGCCCACAAGCACTGAAACCACTGCCAGACGTATTAGCGCTTTTAAAATTTTCATTATGCATGCAAAAATAATTTTAGTAATTTAAAATAATGATATTTTTGTTGTGCTTCTATAAAAAAGTGTTTAAATATTACTTTGGCTTCTGCACAGGCTGGACTTTGCTTGGTCCGTCTCGATTGGCTGGCTACCGAAGAGACAGGCAGTGTTTGGACACTGGAGCGGTTTCAGACTCATGGTCCAGGGCACTGAGACTGCTACGGGCTCCTGCTTGTGTTCAGCCAGTGTGGAGCGGGAGTCAGATTTAGTACAGGCTGACAGCTCAGCTGAGGGTGTTGATGGCCAGACCAGCCTCTTCTTCAGTAACACACACTGCATACACAACGCACACACTGCACACACACACACCGCACACACTGCTCACCGCTCACACACACACTCACACACACACACACACGCACTGCACACAAACATCGCACACGCACTGCTCACACACACACACACACACACACACACACACACACACCACTCAGTGCGCTCGCAAACACACACACACACACACACACACACACACACACACACTGCACACAAACACCGCACACGCACACACACTGCTCACCGTTCACACACACACACCGCTCAGTGCGTTCGCTCACACACACACACACACACACTCACTCACACACTCACACACACACACACACACACACACACACACACACACATACACACATACACACACACACATACACACACACACACACACACACATACACACATACACACACACACACACACACACACACAGTGAATGATGGACCTGGGCAGTGAAAGCCAGTGATGAGTCACAGGTTTTGCTTGATCTCTCAACCTCATCTGTTTCAGGGAAGCACGGATTTGAAATGGAAAAAAATGGGCTTTGGAATGCAAGGAACTGACAAAGCCAGTTTGAAATGAATACTTGAATGTGGCCATGAATATATGCGAATCACAATGCATTGTGCTTAAAAAACGCTTTCAAAAACCGCAGTTCCACAAAGTCATGAGTTGAAATTGAAACGGAGATTTATTTATTAGCAGGATAAGCCCCTTGAGAAGTCACATTTTCGAGATTCTAAAATAATTTCTTAGTAGTGGTAGGTACTAGAACTAAGAGTACCTTTCTAATTTTATTACTTGGTCTTTCTTTTCAGACAGAAAGCTATCATAAATCTTGCAGAAACTGCAGTGCAAATTCAGAACTGAACATCAGAGTGGAACAAAGGTAATAGCAAAGCTATTTTATGGTACACTGGCATCTATTTAACGCACCTGAGATATACTGCTTGATCAGTACAACCAGGCACTTTTTAAATGAAACCCTGTCAAAACACTGTCAACACGGCATGAACTCCCTGCTCTCCCAGCACCAAGGACTGGGGAAACTGGTACGCCATCATGTCAGCCAAATACAATGCAAATTGCCCATGGGGCACTGCACTTCTCAATGTGGTGAAAGAATTTCACATCAAGCGAACAACAGCACACTCTCCTACCTCACCCGTAAACCCACAATCCATAAAGCTGGAATTGTATCGTTGCACATTACAGGAGAAGTACCCCTGATTGCATTAAATGTTAGCAATAAACAGATTTGTGAGAGAGAAAAAGATAGAGAAAGAGACAGAGAGACAAAGAAATGAGGGTAATTTGGACCATGTGACTGAGCTGTGCTGTGTCTCATTTAAATTCCATCTGTTGCCAATAAAAATACAAGAGAAATATGATGGAATTTATGTGTAAAATGCCATTATGCCGATATTTCTTTATTTTTATGCACATGGTAAAGTGAATATATCTGGAATAAAATGGCAGAATGCTATTCTTCAATTCCATGGTCAAATGTTCTACAATGAATAGCAACTACTGTGCTGTTGTTATGAATAGTTTCCTAAAATGCACTTCTTTATCATGCCGAATCTAAGAACACTTTGAATTTGTCTGACCCTTTAAACCATCTATGAGAAAGAGGAGTGATTTACAGTACAATGACAACAAGACGTCGGGTAAGGTTTATGGAGAGTTTTCTTGTTTCTTGTTGCATGAGAATGGCCACAGCGAGCAGAAGCATAAGAGCTAGAGACAGCCAGGAGATCAGTGGGGACAGGAGGAGGAGGTGTAGGTAGGCCCGTACGGAGGCCTGACTCCCGACCTATCCGAAAGACAACGGGCCATCCCAGACAGGCTGAGAAGCAGGAAGTTGGGGCGAAGGCCCCGAAAAGGCTTGCGGCAAGGCGATGGGCGGCCGTACGTCTGTCCCAGACAGATCTCTCACCTTTTTTCGCCTTCTTCTCCTCCTCCTCGCCACCGGCGCCCAGCAGGGTGAAGATGATTCCGGTCTGGGAGTTGAGACCGACTGCGGAGACCACCATCCTCCCGGAACCTTCCATCACGTGGGTACCTGTGAGCCGGGGGACGAGGACAGACATCATGTCAACGGACAGGTGCTGCGATAAGGACCGTCACCCATCCAAGCAGGGATTATCCCAATCTGCAGATTATTTGTGTAGGAATTTGAAAAGGCCCCCCCCCCCGCCCACACACATGCATACATAGACACATACACATCCGACCATGACACTGCAAAAAAGTGTTTTAGTCTTGTCATGAGAATTCAAATCTTAAATTATGGCTTGTTTTAAAGAACTGTTTGCTTGACAAGTGCAATTGTCTTACACGATAAGAACATTTTCAAATCAGTCAAAACTGTCTCACCTCATTGGCAAGAGTTTTGACTTATCCAGTGAAAAAGTTAAAGTCATAATAAAAGACTAAATTACTCGTTGAGATAGACATACTTATTGAGCAGTGTAGCGGCCCCCCCGGACCTACTTACACCCCCCTTAGCTCCCACCCCTGCATCCGATCACATGGTACAGCACCTCTAAAAGGTGGAGTATCTGCTTAGCAACGTCCAATCAGCAGCGCTCACCAGACAGCAACATGGGATCCTTCTCCAGGGACTTCTTGACTTGGTCAGACTCCCCGGTCAGCGAGCTCTCGTCGATCTTCAGGTCGTTCCCCTGGATCAGGATGCCGTCGGCAGGCAGCAGGTCACCTGGAGGAATTCAGAACCCTTCAGCGGCTCGACGGGCCAATCGCATCGCCCGCGCCTCTGCGCAGAACCCGCCCACGCCGGACTGCGATAAACAACGCCACCGTGACTCACTCAGACCATGGGAAATTAGTCATGAGAGCACCTTCCATCCCAAACGGCCGCGCGGGTGGACCGCAGGCCAGAGTGAGGTAATTCGGCAGCAGAGAACGTGATTTATGGACCACGCTGCACACAGACCAACGCTCCCAGGCAATGTTGGGTAGCAGCAGACAGAGCAATATTAATTCACGGCCTAATATAAAAAATGGCAACAGCTGTCATTTTCCGAGTGGCAAGAGCTCCTGTTATTGTTCTGTTTCTTCTTAAAGCAAATACAGAATGGGACGTGCAGGACCCCACACACACAGACATTTGCACATATACAGTGAGCTGAATATACTGTACAGAGATACACGGTGACGGAATAAGAACAGTGTGCTGATGTTATGCTGAGTTCTGTCACCATACCAGCCTTACAAGGCGATTATTAATGTCACAAACATTCCACAGTATTTATCATGTACAGGCTATTTACAGAAGAAATCTCTCTTCATGGGGTTATAACAAACATCTCTGTGTCATCTAAGGTTCCAGCCAAAGATTACTTACTTATTTGTAAAACCAAAAGCTTTCTCAGTTTAATCATCTCATTTGCAAAAATAAAACATCATCATATCATTTGAAAAAAAATCTTGAATGAATATTATATTTCCTTCAATTATGAATCTCAAGAAATATGAGACTTGAATGTTAACTGCAAATTAATATTTCTGTTTGAATGTTGAAAATATTACCACATATAAAATGTATCAGCAATTAAATTTCATATAAAAAAATTATAATTTGTGAATTTTTCACACGCTTACAAATCAAATCTTATTTAAGTATTTTAAAAATATGTTATGACCCATTTGTTGAAATGCATAATTATGAGACCATATGTCCCAAGCCAATAAGAGATGGCATAAAAGAGGTTGTGCAGTATAAATAGATGGTGGTTTTTAATTTTGAGAATGTATGCCACAAACTCATCAAACTAAAGCTCTCTCTTGGGTGCTAACTGGGTTTTGCATCCCCTGTGGGAACACGGTCTCACCGTATTTGATTTGGGCGATGTCTCCCACCACGAGCTCGGCCACGGGGATCTGGATGACCTGGCCCTTGCGTATGACGGTGAATTTCTGCTCCTGCTCGATTCGGCTCTGCAGCCCGCGGAACTGCTTCTCCTTGCTCCAGTCGTTGAAGGCCGTCACCAGGACCACGATGATGACTGAGAAGAGGATGGCTGCTCCCTCGATCCAGCCCGCCTGCGCCTCTCCTTCGTCCTCCACCCCGGAAGCAGCCTGACCGCACTCTGCAAGGACAGGAAGTCAACATTAACTCCACTCATTCACCGCTGTGTATGACTTACCGCACCCTGCAAGGACAGGAAGTCAACATTAACTACACTCATTCACCGCTGTGTATGACTGACCGCACCCTGCAAGGACAGGAAGTCAACATTAACTCCACTCATTCACCGCTGTGTATGACTGACCGCACCCTGCAAGGACAGGAAGTCAACATTAACTCCACTCATTCACCACTGTGTATGACTGACCGCACCCTGCAAGGACAGGAAGTCAACATTAACTCCACTCATTCACCGCTGTGTATGACTGACCGCACCCTGCAAGGACAGGAAGTCAACATTAACTACACTCATTCACTACTGTGTATGACTGACCGCACCCTGCAAGGACAGGAAGTCAACATTAACTACACTCATTCACTACTGTGTATGACTGACCGCACCCTGCAAGGACAGGAAGTCAACATTAACTGTGCAATCTTCCACTATATGACTGACCAAACAGTTGGGGTGACATTAGGTCAGGAGGTAAGAGCGGTCGTCTGGCAGTAGGAGGGTTGCCGGTACAAGCCCTGTGTGAATGGGTGAATGAGAGGCATTAATAGTGAAGTGCTTTGGTTAAAAGCACTATATAAATGCATTTAGTATATTTACACTGCAAGGCCATTTAGTCCATTTATACTTTGGCCAACATTAACTGTGCACTCATTCACTACTTTATATCACTGACCGCACTCTACAGGGACAGTCAGTGAATCAACATTAACTGTCCACTCATCCACAGTGGTTCCAAAACCTCTCCTAGGCGACCCACAGCCAGTTCCAGGTCTTTATTGTGTTCTACCGCAAGCACACCTGATCCAGGTTCATTTGTTGTGTCAGGTGTGTTTGAGCTGAAACACATCAAATACCTGGAACTGGCAGTGGGTCCCCACTGCACTACACCAGTCTGTTACAAATATGTAATATTTCAACACTGTACCAACGCACTGTTCAAAGTTCACATTGAAAAAGAAGATTGAGGCCCATTTGTTTTGTTGTTGCTGTTGTTGATGATGAAGGCACTTACGCTCGCTGTCACCCCCTGGTGGGTGATAGAAGGAAAGCCCCAGAGAGATGATGGCTGCCACTTCCAGGATAATGAGGGTGACATCTTGAAGGGCCTCCCAGACTAGCTGCAGGAAGGTCTTGGCCTTCTTCGGCGGGATGAAGTTCTTCCCGAACGCCGCGTGACGCTTCTCCAAGTCCACTGGGTTGCCCGAGAGACCTGGAAAGATAGAGTTTTCCTTGTTTTTAGGATGTTATGAAAGAGCCTGGAAATGCAGCTCAATGGCGTGGTGTTCTCCAGAGCGCGTGCTCCAGCAAACTCTCAACAGTGGACTCCTTTGTTCCGAGTACCAAGGGCGCTAATGTCAGAGACTTTGTTCTGCAGTAATCCTTTGGTCATCATACAAATATCAAGACAGACTACATTGACTCTATACAATTCACTCAAATATTCAACCCAAAAGATTCCAAGATAATACTGCAGTTACATACTTAAAGTTGAAGCACGAGTAGAAAATGGCCTGAATTTAAACTAGACCTAACTATTAAATACTATAAAATGCTCAAAGACACTTTAAGGCATCTATGCACTGCACACAGCCTGATATCTCAGTCTCGACAAGAAAAAGTATTGTTATTATATAAAAATATGAATATGAATTAATTTTATGAGTATACAGTAAATATATAAAAAGGCATGGATGAGGACCTCAAAAACAAATTTCAATATTGATTCCTGAGACAGACACTCCCTCCATTAACAGCATGTTATATGTTTCATTTCCTTTCATGCACAAGTTTATCGGCCTCAGCCTTTAGAAATGGCAAGACTCACTTCCCTGATGCAGCATATGCCCTTACCTGGAAATTTTTATTAAATAAGATTATTAACAGAGGTTTGTTTGTGTGTGTGTGTGTGTGTGTGTGTGTGTACACGTGTGTGTGTCCTTGAATAGGGACTGCAGAGCAAAACGCTGTTACAAGTGCTACTTTTTCCATTTTCCTGTGGCACTGAAGAAGGCCGAGAGACATATGGTGAGAAGAAACACAACCTACTACTTTAACTAAACTGCAAAACAATACAAATACGGCCCGTCTTTAAGAACACCTTTTCTCGTGACGTGTAAGGAACAGAGCTTCACAGGTCTGGATTTCCACCCAGCATTCCTGGCTCTTAAAGACCAGATGAATTGCAGAATTTTAACAGGCTACTTGTGCATTTTCACACCAAAGTTTTTTTTTTTTTACATCCACTTCCGGGAAAGGAGATTTCACATCATCGTGTACCAGCTGATAAAATGTCTGTCAATTCTCAGAGTCCCCTCCAATCAATATCCTTTTCACACAGCGGCATGCATCCTCATTTGACACCCCCCCTCCTCAAATCGACTTTAAAAATGACCCCGAAAGATGTGTGTCGCTCCAGTGTACATCCTTTCAGCTTGTGTTTAAAAAGCACGTCCCGTCTCCGTTCCTCTCGGCAGGTGAGTGTCACAGACACGGGGGGGGGGGGGGGGGGGGGGGTTGTCTGAGGCTACCCTCGATCCATATTCACAAGGCCGCTCTGGCCCAGGCCTGGCGTTCATGGCCGCGCGGCTGCAGACGGCGGGAGAGGAATAAAACAGATCCAGAGGCTTTCAGCCTGTTCCAGCCCGGAACATGACCGGAGAACAGAACCCCGCCAGACAGCGCGGGCTGCCAGGGTGGCTCCAAATCCCCAGAGTAAAAAACGGGGGATAACTGCAGATCCTTCTCTCGCACTCGCTCTCAGATCCTGGTGATAAATCTCGGGGGTGAAACTGCAATGGAACATGATTCCTCAGCAACTGAGTCATGTAAATGGATTACAGAAAATGATAGGGATAAAATATGAAATATTATATGCGTTGATAACATAAGCACGGAAGGCTCTTGTCAGTGCCACAAAACATTCTGTAATGCACTGATATCCCTGCTTCATTTCCAGCTGGCATAAAACATTGACTGAATTACTGCCTGCATCACTCTTCCTCCAGATAGGCAGCGAGCGCAACATTCTGACCGATGCTCCAAACACTGGATTTTGGGGTAAGCCCCTCCCTTGGTCTATGTCTCTGACATTGTTGTTTCTTATTTCTCAGCCTCATAATGGTTCCTTGACTTTCATTGGCACAACTGTTGACAAAAATATCAGTAAGAGACAAGGCAATAAAAGCCTTTAATCAAGACTAGATACTGAAAGCCTTCTTATACCTGGCCATTGAACACATCTGACTAATCACAAGCAACACCGGTGCTGCCATTTGTCTGAAATGTTATGGCACCCTGAAATGGGGCGACTATGTATAATAAGCATTCATTTCTACATGGTGAAACCAAAATGTATAATACCCCCCAAAAAAACAACATGTTTGATTACAATAGTACCGATCAATATCCTGAAAGAAATATGTATTTGTCCCAAGACTTAAGGAGCTCACTGTATATGAGAGATTTTTATCAGGGATTACTTAGGTTTAAAAACTGTTTACCTTTTTAAAAATGTATACATATTAGACATTTACGCAGGTGATATTACCCAGGGAAAATTTAACCGATGATATTTTTACATACAATCCTACAATGCAATACAGCAGAAATTTTACTGAAGCAATTCAGGCAACTCTTTGCCCAAGGGCCCAATGGCAGAAGTCAACCTGTACATTTAAACCTACAACCTGAGAGCTTCAAGCTCAGTACACTCCTGCAAAACAGCGCCTGCTTTGTTGTGTTCCTCTGAACCCGCGCAGTTACAGAGAGATTGAGGATTTCATAAAATCCAAATTTTTAAAACCACTGGGGAGGCACTTGGATGTTGGATTCTTTTTGTGATTTTTCGACTTTCCCGATTCTGTATCATTATCCACGTTGGGAAAGAAGGCTCTCAAAACCAAAGAGTTGAAAATGCAGTGGAGCAGAAAATAGCTACCTGCAGTTTACTCCATGAAAGCGGAAGAAGGAAAGTAGAGCGATATTTTATCTGGGCGGTAAAAGTGACATCCAATCAGCAGGTCTGATCAGAGACTCGGGAGGGGAAAATGACTTATAAGAGCAAACAATGGGGGGATTCCACGACTCGCTCACGTAGGGATTTCGCGGCGTACCTGGCAACCCTGCTGATATGGACGGCGAGTCTTGTGATGGCGCAGCGGGATGGCATTGAAACTTTCCCTTCTTACGATGGCGGAAAACTGGGTCAAGTTCCGCAGATTATCCGCCCTGTGTAAACAACTTTCAGCGTTGATCACTCCCACTTCATCACAGTCACAGATGGCAGTTAATCTGGAAAATGAGCCAGGCCAATTCTCAGCTTCTATAAAGCCTGAGTGTTTTTTTTTTCCCTTTCTCTCTCTCTTTATCTCTCTCTCTCGCTCTGTCTCTCCCGCTTGGTGCAGGCCCTGGAGAGGTAGGAATAAAGAGGCGTAACGGGCGAATATGAAATCCGCCAACTCTAACCATCGCGGTCAACGGTCAGCCAAATGTGTTGTGAAGTCTGAAATCCTCTCTGCGCTCCCCGAAATCTCCCCCGGGACGTCTGAGCTCCTGCCTCATCACGACCCCTCGCACGAGGTGGGTTGGCCCAGTCGGGTCTCATTCCGCGGGCCCCTTTCACCCGCACCCCCCCTCCCCCGATGTTCCCGCTGTTTCAACTTTAACGGCCAGCGCGGTGTTTCTTTAATGGCCAGCGCGGTGTTTCCGGCTGCACAGTCTGACTGATTTGTATGGCTCAGACACTTTTACGAGACGGTGAATTATAGCCAAGAGGATCGCCCCTCTCCCTGCACAACGGGGACAGAGAACCAGCAGAAAACAGTCCTTTCATCACAAGAGCTCCACTTCTCTCCGGCTCTCCATTTCCCAAGTCCATCATTTCTGTATTTTATTTCATTATATTTTTACAGACATCACGACAAAATGATTCAAGCCAAGGCTGTCACCAAATGAACATTTCTGCTCTGTGTTAAACAGCAGCCCACACGCACCCAGCTGCACAATGCGCTTACCTGCCCTGCTGTGGGCTCTGAGTGGGACTCAGCCTGTCTGACGCACGGGCGCAGGAATGGAGAGGAGGAGGGGGCCACCGCCCACGCGCGTGCGTGCGTGCGTGCGTGCGTGCGTGCGTGCATGTGTGTGTGTGTGTGTGTGTGTGTGCATGTGTGTGTGTGCGCGCATGTGTGTGTGTGTGTGTGTGTGTGCGTGTGTGTGTGCGCGCATGTGTGTGTGTGCGCATGTGTGTGTGCGCATGTGTGTGTGTGTGTGTGTGTGTGTGTGCATGTGCGGGTGTGTATGTGTGTCTGTGTATATGTGCGTGTGTATGTGTGTGTGTGTGGGTGTGTGTGCATGTGCGGGTGTGTATGTGTGTCTGTGTATATGTGCGTGTGTATGTGTGTGTGTGTGTGGGTGTGTGTATGTGTGTGGGTGTGGGTGTGTGTGTATGTGTCGGTATGTATCTGTGTGTGTATGTGTGTGTGTGTGTGCGTGCGTGTGTGTGTGTGTGTGCGTGCGTGTGTGCCTGTGTGCGTGTGTGTGTGTGTGTGTGTGGGTGTGTGTGTGTGTGTGTGAGGCTGTGTGTGGGTGTGTGTGTGTGTGTGTGTGTGTGAAATCAGCAGCTGCTTTTCTGCATTTGGGGAGGAAGGAAGTGGGGAAAGGAATGGGGAGGCCGGGCTGTTTGGCCGCAGAAGCAGGATAACTAATCTGCTCCAATCCAATTTCACAAGCTGGTCTTAGTTAATTGCTATATAAAAAGACCCCACTAACCAGCACTACGCCCACCCCCACCCCACCCCCTGTACCCTGCGTACTCCCAGCTACAACCACCCCCACCCCCTGTACCCTGCGTACTCCCAGCTACACCCACCCCCACCCCCTGTACCCTGCATACTCCCAGCTACACCCACCCCCACCCCCTGTACCCTGCATACTCCCAGCTACCGCCACCCCACCCCCTGTACCCTGCGTACTCCCAGCTACAACCACCCCCACCCCCTGTACCCTGCATACTCCCAGCTACACCCACCCCCACCCCCTGTACCCTGCATACTCCCAGCTACACCCACCCCCACCCCCTGTACCCTGCGTACTCCCAGCTACACCCACCCCCACCCCCTGTACCCTGCGTACTCCCATCTACACACACACACAAAGTGTAAAACTGTAAAAGCAGCCTGATGAAGGAGCGGAGCAGATGTGGACTGTGGGGTGTTCCCCGGCAGTGTTGGCAGATCTTTCCGGGCCCTGTGGAGGCCGCGGGGGGGGGGTGGGAGCGTGACGGCCGGCGGCCGGGTCGGGATATCAAGGTGACCCGAGACGCCAGCTTTGTTGTGACGGAGCGGAGCGGAGAGAGCGCCATCAGACATCATTAATAATAACCCGCAGCCCGGGAGAGCTGGGAAAGGGGCCAAATCCTGCCCAAGAAACTTGAACACAACACAGCCCGCCCCGCCACGGAAAACAACCCACACTCGCACTTCCTCACAGTCTAACATCTAGATTTGGTTAAAGAAGAAACATGTAATCAAGGCCGGGGACTGTGCAGCGCAGATCACAGACCAGCGTCCTCCGTAATCGTCTAACCCAGGCCTGTGGAAAGCTGTTTGCAGGCGGCACACAAAACAACACAAACGTAACAAAAAACCCCAAGAAAAACTCACTTCAAATACAGAGGGTTCCACCTTAAAAGGGACACACCCATTTAACTGGAGGAGTCAGCTTTCCCATCATGCCCCCCCCCCCCCCCTCCTTGCAGCAGAGCAACACTCAGAGGTCTCGTGGTTTCTGAACACACAGGCGGCACAAGAGCAGGACTCTGCTGGCCAGCCTCCAAGTCCATGATTCCTCTCAGTCAGGCCACTGACCCGCCCCCCGCCCCCCTCTCTTGTCCCATTCGCACATCGCGCTGTCACTCTCACAATCCACAACCTCCCACCGCAGATAGAAAATGGAGCTCCTCGCTGGAACAGCAGACTCATTTCACTAAGTTTGCACAGCCCTCACACTCAAAGCTGGGGTTTTTTTTGGTACTTATTAATTGTTTAACAGTCATCTCCCCGTCTATCTTAAGCAACACAGCAATAAGTATACAAATTCTGGATTTTAATAACATTTTTTTTTTTTTTTTTGGAAGACTGGAAGTGCAGTACAGCCAAGCCTAATGCTGACTAATTCAAACTATGTTTACAAATGGATCAGACTGAAATTAAAATCAAAACGTGAACATGAGCAAACTATTCTTTTTGATATCATAACTTGAGTGAGTGAGGAGTTTGATTCCGTGGTGAAGAGGTGAGTAAGGACTCCAAAAACGCTCATATATATCTGTATCTGGAACATGCTCAAACCTGCAATAAAGGAGTACTCAGGTTAATGAAGGTGTGCTGAGTGTGCAGAATTCACAGGAAGTCACAGGGCTGCACCACAAGTGTGCCGACTTTCAGGGTGGCGGTGCATTGCTGGCGTTCCCTAAACAAGCCCGTGACATCTCAGGAAGATCAACTGAGAGAAGACCTTCCAGCTCCCCCACCTCCACTTTACAACAATGTTGTCCCTGGACATCTGCCTATCGGCCTGGGGAAGGCTGCCGGTGACGGGAATGATCCACACCTGCCTCTCATCCCGCCCCCAACCCCCCTTCTCCCGGGATCTGGGAACATCAGGGAATAGGGTACGCCCTGACAGCTGTAAAATGAAAACACGTACGCATGCACGCACGCATGCACGCACGCATGCACGCCTCTGCAACACGATGCCATAGGCTACATGGCTTTGTCCAAATGTGTTTTATTGATAAATTATGACCTGTACTAAAGGTGATTTAAAGCGTGACATTAAAATAACATTTAAAATGTCAGTTGAAGAAAATGTGATTCAGCAGAGCAGTAAAATCTGATGCATGGTACAGTCAGTGCAGTGTACACTCATGCTACACGTGATTGGCTAATCAGATGCTAAAGAGACCGTGAATATTCACAGAGGAAGAGTGGAGAGGCTGGTGATTGATAACGGCGATTATTTCTTCATCTTTTGTTTCGTTTTAAAGCCAATCTGGAAAGATCACTGCTATGAAGACTGGGGTAATGTATCAGAAACAAGCCTCAACATTTAATCAGCATCAGCTGCAGTGCCTCCATCAAATAAAGTAAAACGTCCCATATTGTGTATTTTCCTGATATCCCTAAGGGGTTTGTGTGGTTTTACGTCCCAAAAATGATCTCTATCCAGTTTTCATTCTCAATTCCATTCTCCTGCACCTCTCATGAGCTTTACCAAGAACAGGCTTGCTTTAGTGACTGTGTCTTTAAGACTCATTGACATCCACGGACCTCTGTTCTGATTGGTCGGCTAGCTCCAACTAACTGAATGCCATTTGAGCGCATGGATTTACAACCTGGGCCGTGCTGAAGCAAACAAACGCATCGATGTGATGTCACGACTTCACGGAACTCCAAGCGGCTCATTTCATTTTCTTCATACGGATTGTGTGGATTTATTTGGGGACTGTGCGTTTTGACAATTTCACAGTGTTTTTATAGCACCTTCAACTCCTTTATAATCCACATAGCAAGGGAAATGTCATTTTCCACAATATGGGACCCTTAAATTAAAGATAATAAACTACATTATTGATTGGTTGTGCTGGTCAATAAGCCTCCTTTACATCAGTCAGCATCTAACACACATGCAAAGCCATATCATGTACTGTACACACGCAGCTGTGCCAGCCATTAGTTACAACACAAATGAAATATCGGTACTTAATTAAAGTAATGCTAATTTTCAATTAATCATAAACACATTCAATCAAGAAGCCAGGACACAGTGGCATTAATTAAAATGTCACACCTTTCAGTTTAATTATACATCAGATGGTTTTAGCATGAAGCGCTCAACTTCAAAAACAGCATAGGGCAAGTGCTGTGCATTAAAATAGCTGTACAAGTGTGGAGTTAACCAGCAGAGCATCATTTAACCCCGAACAAAAAAAAAACACATACATAATCCCACTGTATGTAGTCTGTCACTCAAAGAAGCTTCTCAATTGAAAACCAAAACACATAGATTTCAAGCTAGATTTCATTTAGCTTTTTGTCTTTCTGCAGTCTGGCTGTACTGGGGTTAGCATACCTGCCTCACAAGGAGGTTGTTCTGGGTTCGAGTCCCAGCCGGCTGAACCCTCCCTGTGTGGAGTTCACTTGTTCTCTCCGAGTTTGTGTTGCTTTCCTCCCACATGAAAAGACATGCATGTCAGACTAGGTATACACTGCTGTAAAATCCAGCAGTGCCAGCGTGACCAACTTGAAAATGTATCTGCTCAAGCTGGTCATAAGTCCAGCCGGGTATGAGCTGGCCAACCAGTTAGTGCTGGTAGCTTGTCTGAGCTGGTAGCTGGTCAACCATTGCCTGTTACCAAGGCACTGAGGCTGCCCAATGCACCTTGCTAGGATGGGTCAAATGCAGAGGACAAATGACCCCACAGCGGTAATAAAGTTAGTCTATCCATCTTATCATCTTATCTGTGTTAATCATTCTCATATTCTGGCTAATGGAAAGCTGTGTAGGGTCCTTAAGGTCACATTAAGTGTTATACGGCAGAGATTTTACAGTGATTTCACTGCCTGGGGCAGGTGTTCAGCCTTCAGCTGTATCCCTCCGAGCGGATGGAAGCAGCTCAAGAGAAAAATGCATGATGTATGATTAAATAATCATTTTCACGTATGCCTATGCAAGAAACTGTACATCCCTGTTCCTCAAATCACGGTCCTCGAGGGCGGGGATTCAAACACAGCCACGGTGTTAGTGGAGGAAACGAGGATGCATTATTTGAGTATTGGGACGCCGCCATCGTTTTTCCATCCTCCCTTTACCTGGGACTCAGGTGTGAAGACAGTCTAATCAGCCAATCAGTACCATTCATTGTTCAGTTCTTTTTGTTATTTAGCTGATGCTTTTTATCCAAAGTGACTTACAGTTGATTAGACTAAGAAGAGGACAATCCCCCCTGGAGTAATGTTGGGTTAAGGGCCCAACAGCTGTACGGATCTTAACGTGGCTACACCGGGGTTGAACCACCAACCTTCTGGGTCCCACTTGTGTACCTTAGCCACTAGGCTGCAAGCTGTCAGCCTGTTACCTGGGAGGGAAAAAAAACCATGGCGGATTTGGATATCCCAGCTCTACGTAATGAGCAGTACCAGGTTTGGCACACGTTCTTCTGGGTAGATCCAGTACGCTGTATGCTCAATTCCTCCCAGTGGGTTTCAAAGCCGCTCTGTCCAGCAGGAACCATGGTGTCCCAGCAACCTGCGACTGGCCCAGGCCTAAATGTTGATTTCTGGGTAAAAACTGGGCCCTGTACCCCTGACCTTATGACCCCAGCTCCTTCCTGAAGTGGAAGGCGGAGCCTGTTGTTTCGGCTCTCCCCTGGCTGACCTGACCACACTGACCTCAATATGCAGCTCTTATCCGCCATCAGACCCCTCCAACTCATCCAGAATGCAGCAGCTCGTCTGGTCTTCAACCTTCCCAAATACTCACATGTCACCCCCCTGCTTACTTCCCTCCACTGGCTGCCTGTCATGGCTCGCATCAAATTCAAAACATTGGTGCTAGCCTTCCAAGCAGTTAAAGGGTCTTCCCCAGCTTATCTGCAAAAAATCATCAGACCCTACACCCCTGCCAGACCTCTTCGTTCAGCCTCCACAGGCCGCTTGGCACCTCCCCCTCTCAGAACCTCCACCTCACGCTCACGACTACTGTCTGTTCTGGCTCCACGGTGGTGGAACAAACTCCCCGTTGAGGTCAGAACTATAGAATCTCTCCCCACCTTCAAGCGCAAGCTGAAGACACACCTCTTCAAACAGCACCTCTCCCCATCCCTCCCTACCTCCCTGTGAACCTTAATTGTTGTCTCTGTGACTTGCTTTGTGTATCGGTATTTTAGTTGGCTAGGTAAGCAGTGTTTGGATAGTTAACTTTGGTGACTTTTGCTCTTTGTTTGTTTGTTCAAAAAAAAAAAAAAAAAAAAAAAAAATGGCCCTTGTCCTTATCTTTGTTGTACAGGTAGCAGTTGAAATTGTACTTACCTCTAGGGTCTTTCAGCGAACTTATCCCTGGTTATGGGTATGCACTTTGTTGTACGTCGCTCTGGATAAGAGCGTCTGCCAAATGCCAATAATGTAATGTAATGTTATAAGCTCCCACATTGCAAAAAAACAACCACCTTCACAAGTGTTTTAGCCTTGTAATAGGACTTCAAATCTTTTCTTTTTTTCTCCAGTCGAAAATATGAGCTTGTTTCAAGTACCTTTTTGCTTGCCAAGTGACATTGTCTTACTCCATCGGCAAATCTTGAAATCCGTCTCATTGGCAACACTATTTGTCTTATTTAGTAAACCTAAGTATTAGAAGTAGAAATTAGATTTAAGTCTACATAAATCAGAAAATACTTCTGATTTGCTCTTCTTCCAGCTTGGCCTGAACTGGAGCGCCACCAAGGGAATTAGAGCACAGCGGAACATCCCGGAAAGTCACGCAGCTTTTAACAGAAGCACTGCTGGTCCTGTGTGCAAACCAGAAATCAACCAGCCTGAACGTCCGGCTGAAAAAGGGATTCCCCGTAATGACACCACACGTGTTGCAAGCACAGGGAGCTCTCCGTGGAGTGCAGTGGGGGAGAATTTAACCCCCCTTCCCCCCTCCTCCCCCCGGGGGCAGGCAGGGAGGACGAACTGTCGACACGGTCACACTCTTCCTCACACTCTTCCTCGCTCCACACGCTCCGTCAGCCCTGCGCCCTGCTCCCCCGCTGACAGGGCTGAACGGGGGTGCCATGGGTCCACAGCTCACACATTATCCCACCCCACCCCACACACTCGTTAAATCACTAGTTATATGCAAACAGGATTTCTGCAGGCCATGTCAGTCACTGGAATGGACATTTAAAGGTGGATGTTATGGCAGCAGTTAGACTGACTGACACGGCTTGCTGTAATGTTCTGAGTAAGGAACCCACTGCCCTCCAGATACATGCTCATGAACAGTATGCTCTCAAGTACGGTATGTGTGTGTGTGTGTTTGCTGGTGTACAGTATGTGTGTGCGTGTGTGTGCTCATGGACAGTAAGTGTGTGTGTGTGTGTGTGTGTGTGTGCGCGCACGTGCATGCGCATGTTTATGAGTGTGTGTGGGCATGCGTGCGTGTCATACGGAGAGAATAGTAAATCTACATATTAAGACACCATTTATAGAAGACGTTTCCATGATTCATTTGGAATTAAACAAAAAATCCAAGAACCAAGTAGCACCAACCCAAAAGCATCCTCAGGAAAAGCACAGCAGAGCTGCTTATGATTCATGGAAAAGACTAGAGGCAAGCAAAATGGCTCCAGGGTACATCAAGGAAGGAAGATCCAAAAAAAAAAAAAAAAAAACACATAAAATGAACATATTTTCCCAATCTGACTGGGAAGGAACCTGGATCTACTTCACCAAGCCGTGATGGGAATGACGAAAGAGACTCTCCAATCCATTCCGACAGTAATTTGTACAAAAGCTGATTCTTACCAGCAAAAACAGCAGGGGAAGCCAATATGGATATTAATTTATTGTTCGCTGAATACGGTACGAAAGTGATTCTTGAATACAAAACAGTTATTTGTTGAGAATGCGGGGATGAGACGCCAGATTTGAGTCCCATTAGTACACGGAAAGATGAAAAAATGTGTTTTCCTGAAAATGAACAAGGCTTTCTCCATTATTTGTTCGAGCACCTGTGACGAGGGTTACTTAATCTCACTTCAATATTGCTTTTTTTCCCACCCACTCCTGCATCCCGGCCCGAAAGGGGAAACGTAATTACGCTTCCTTCATTAAAATGAGTAATTTCTGGTGTGGGGGACATGTGTGCGGCTGTCTCGTGGCTATGAAATGGAACTGAGTAACGATCTATGAAGTAATTAAGGAATGGCATGGAACAAATTCCGGTGCCGGAATGAACTGGAAGGGCCATACGTTAAGTCGGCGCTTGGTAGAGAAAGAAGGCGGGGGCGGCCATTTTGTTTCAAACATTGTACTGTTAACCAATCACAGATTTAAAAAATCTATGAAAAATATATAAATAAAATATACAAATTCCAGATTTGTTTGTTTTCAAAGCTTAATCTTAAAGGGTACAAGGACCTCCCCTCATTTTTCTTTTGAGAAAAATAACAAGACTTTATACATATACATACAGTATATATCTATGATATACATATTATAATATTTTGACATGGGTGGCACAGTGGTGTAGTGGTTAGCACTGCTGCCTCACAGCAATAAAGTGAGAAAAAGTGTTTGTGTGGGTTTTCCCTACGTACTCTGGTTTCCTCCCACAGGTTAATTGGAGACTGTAAATTCCCAGTAGGTATGAGTGTGTGAGGGAAGGGTGAGCAGTGGATTGGTGACCTATCCAGGGCGTACTCCAGCCTCTCGCCCAATGCATGCTGGGATAGGGTCTATTAGGTAGACCTGTACACCAGCTTGCTAATGGGAATATTTAATCAGCCAATCATGTGGCAGCAACTAAATGCATAAAAGCATGCAGACGTGGTCAAGAGGTTCAGCCCTTTGTCAGAATAGGGAAGAAATGTGATCTAAGCGACTTTGATGGCGGAATGATTGTTGGTGCTAGACAGGGTGGTTTGAGTAACTGTTTTTTTACAGAAACTGCTGATCTCCTGGGATTTTCACAACAACAGTCTCTACAGTTTGCAAAGAATGATGCGATAAACAAAAAATATCCAGTGAGCAGCAGTTCTGTGAGCATAAAATGCCTTGTTAATGAGAGAGGTAGAGACAATGGGCCGGGTTGGTCAAAGCTGACAGGAAGATGACAGTAATGCAAATAACCACACATTACAACAGTGGTATGCAGAAGAGCATCTCTGAACACACAACGCATCAAACCTCTAAGTGGATAGGCAACAGCAGCGGAATACTTAAGTCTAAAAGATAAGTCTAATAAATACCTAATAAAGTGATCACTGAGTGTATATGCAATATGGTGAACATAAATTCAGCAGTAATGCATGTAGTGTGCAGCAATAATCAGTGTTGTAAGATGGCCTTTGCATGACTCCATGTTATTTATAAAAAAATTAATTAAAAAAACAAGTCTAGACTTCTGCGATGTGTAATTAAATAGAACTGATATGAACAGATTTTTTTTATAAAATATTTAGCAGAAGATGATTCGTATGCAGATAAAACGCGTGCCCTTCTGGGAGGCACCAACAGCACAATCTTCTGTTTAATTACTTCAGACTAATCAGCCGACTCGATGTGACAGTCGGACGCTGTTTATAAAACCCGAACCTGACACTATCTCCCAGGGACATTGCCCCTTAAAATATCTTAGACAACTGATAACATTCCACCCTATCAGTCCAGATACCATTCAGCCTGGGCCCCCACCAATCTCTCTCTCTTCACGCCGCCTTAGCGAGCTCCCTGCTGCCGCGACCCTCCAGGACAAAGAAAGAAAAGGAAGAATAATCGCTGTCTGGTTTAAAACTACATTCTTGATTCAGCCTCCCAGGAGCGTCCCTGAAATTGATTCATCAATCAATCTTTCTGAGCTTTGCCCCGGTTTCACACACAAACAGGAGAAGAAGACCTAAAGAACGATGCGCGTTTAACACCGAAACACAGGAAATTAAAACGCTTCAGACCTACGATTTCGATCGAAGAAGCTAAAGGCAGTACAGAATTTCTACATGCAGAACAGCAGCTGCAGTTCAATTCATTTTCTATTTTTATATATATATATATTTTTTTTACATCCAATTCAGTGTACCCTCAGGGCAGAGGCCCTCAAATAAGAATTAAAGAAGAATCAGAAACCATGAAGCATCTTTGAGCATAAAACTGAAAAAAGAAACTATATATGGATAAATGAAATGTATTATTATTATTGTTAAAACAGAAGCAATCTTATTTTGTCCCATCAAAGCTCAATTTGATGAGACAAATTGCCTTAAACAGAGCAAAACTCTTCTAAAGGCTCCCTAAGTTTAAATCCTTTTCAGTGCTGCTTATCAGTTAATTGCACATTAGATCAGCAGCGCTCCAAACTGTGCTCGGGGAGATCCAGCGTTTCCCCGGCGGCTCTGCGGCGGCCATTTTGTCTGAGGGAAATGGGCAGCGGTGGCAGGGCGTCTGCTCCTACCTTCGATGGGAGAGGTTTTGAGACGGCGGCACAGGCCCTGCACGTCCCCGTAGTTGTCCCCGATCTTGGCAACGGCCTCCCCGCTGCGAAGCTCCATCAGGTCCCGAAGATTCATCACCGTGCAGCCAAAGTCGCCCTCATGGTTGCCCTCGGCGACGGAGTTCCCCGGAGGGTGATCAGCGGAGTTGTTAGCCATCTTGGAAATGGGCCTTTCGGTCAGATCAGACCCTTACTGCTAACGGAATACAATTAACTCTTTATTTAGTTTTTAAGTTTTGAAACAATTAAACGGAAACACTATACTATTAAATCGATACAGCTAGGGAATTTGCAGTGTCAAGAGTAAGGGTATAGGTATTCTACTCTCAAATCCTTCTCCACGTTGTCTGCCGTCTTAAGACTTAATGCTTTCGGCTTCCCCCTGACAGGAATTTGTATTTGTGATTATTATTATGATCAGGTTATTTCCTCTTCTTGTGGTTTGACACCAGATCCTACGCTAGCGCTAGCCGTGATGAGAGTCTGACAGTTAGGTGCATGTTACTCCAGTGGCAGTGAGCCCTAGCAATGACTCGACATTTTCATGGGATGACCTCCTCCTGGATGTAACCTATAAAAAGAAAAGAAGAGAGAGAGAGAAGAAAACATGTATTAAAACCATCGCATAAGTGAGAAAGCACTCTCTCCAGTTCATATACGAGTAGATTTAAACTGCTTTGGTATTATAAATAGTTTTGTATTGACTGGAAAAAAATATTTCACAGGCAATGCAAGATATCACTGTCCACTTTCAACTTAAAAACAGGTTGGCGTAGTTTGGGAGGTTTATATAAAGCATTCTGAGAATGATAAAAAGCATTATGAGGATCAATGACTTGAAAAATATCTCTTCATGGCTATCTTAATGTCACAGCTAAACACCTTTACTCTTTAAAAAAAGAGCTGAGACTGGAAGAATTATAATAACCTATGATATGACTGTAAAACCGTAGAGCCAATACAATACAAAATAAACTAGAGATGGAGTAAACTATTTGACCAAATCAGTAACAGTTAATTTTATACATCTAAAAGAATAAATACAAACACTCTGACCATACCTTATCAGATAAATCTGAGAACTCACACTACACTGAGCAGAGCATAACTGTACAATTTTCTGATAATACAATTCCTGGAGGAGAGAATAACTAATCTCACAACAGTTCTGTTTGTTTGAGATAAGACTGTGACCTCCAACACACTGCCCGAGAAGAAAGCTCCAGCACACAAGAGGCTTTTGGCATATGCAGTCACCGTTTAAGGGTCGAGTATGAGCGAGAGATGGCACTGGCATTGCGGGTTGCTCTGCCAGTTTGCAGGTCCAGGACCTGGGCTAACATTTGTGTGAAGCCACTAGCATTGCCAGAAATGTTTACACACCAATGTCAGGCTGTGCTTGTGTGAAAGTAACATATAATAATATGTAGCTAAATGTAATATTATCCACACAAAAAAAGGAAAATAAAGTACAGGCTTTTCTTCTTTGAGACAAAAATGGATGCGACAATAGAAGCAGGAAAGCAGGCCAACCAAGAAATATTAACATAGTATATTAATTCATAAAGTAAAGCATTTTCCACTTTGCTGACACACTGCAATGCAGTGTATTCTGCAATGCTTACAAGTTTCCAGGCATGCATTACGGAAAAAACATTAACACAATAACTTAGGACAAAACATCATTTGCATGAAATATGTGACTGTATTAACCTATCGCATAGTAGAACTAGTCCTTTTGAATGGCAAAACTAATTAGACAAAATGATTTCTAGGTGTGTTTGTGTTAATCCGTTTTATGATGAGGGGGCACTGCTCAGCAGCTTTTAAACATGGAGCATCATGATCAAACACTGATGATATTTAACACCCATATAAATACCATTTCCCTTATTTTCACTAAGAAAATAGAAAATATTTTTCCCTAAAAGAAGATGACACTACACTGCACACACATGCAATTTAATGCACTGACAACACAGACGTGGGAAATATATTTAGTGCAGTGTACCATCCTGACTGGCATAACTCACGGTCACATCAGACACGCACAGCCGCTTTTCACAGCTACATCCTTTATTATTGTCAAAGTGGCTCCATCGGTTTGATCTGTACTGAAAACAATCTCAGGTAATCTGACTCCACACTGGGATGGAGGTAACGCATTGAATGGAGCAGGCAGAATCCAGGAGAATTCACTACCCCGGCATAACAGCCAATGAAATCACAGCCGAGCCATAACAGCCGAGGATTGCGCAAATAAACACAAGCGTTTTCTAATTTCTCTGCTACATTTACATTGATTTTGGGAAAAACGATATACTTTTTTTTCCGTTTTTACTTCAGAGAGACGCGTTAAAATGGGAGCCTGCAACTTCAGTGTCAGACTTAAAGGTTCTTCCTAATGTTACAAGCCAGGTTGGGTCTGAAGGGAAGAGAATACTTGAAATTCTTAGGCCTCTCAGTACAGGGACGTGCTCGGTCATTATAATGGGAGAAGTGTCTCTGCTCAGCAGTCATTAAGGGTCTGTGGACAGCAGTGTATGTAGCATAATGGGATCGCACTTCAGTGGTAGTAGATCAGATTCCTCGGTGGGGCACTGCTGTTGTACTCTTGATCAAGAAGCTTATCCTCAATTGCTTCAGTTAATAGCCAATGGTATAAATATGTTTTATGAAAGGGGAAAGGGGTTTTGGCTTGAGTTGAGAAAATATTTGAAAATGTAGTCAGGTTTTAATAGGGGCTCAAAACAATAGTATAGCAGTCATTTCGATTGGTTGAAAAGGTATAAGGTCCGTGGCACTCTTGGGATTTTACACAGCAGTTACGCTTGAGTGCCATATGGCACTCTTGGGACTGAAAGAGTTAAATGTAATGAAATGCAATGTAATCTCATGTAGAAACAGCAAAGTAACACAGTGACAGGGCCATTGACAGGCATACAATGGCAGATACCGCGTTGCCATGGACGATACAGCCCATAAACAAAGGCTGAAAAGCGGTCTGAACTCACAGGGCCCACAGAGGTGTGGTCCGGTTACCATGCGGGGGACCGGGACGGCTGCCGTATCCGGCTGAACCGGACTCTCCCCAGGCCCATAACACGCAAACGGAGATAAATTAATCATTGATAACTGTGCTCAAATAAAACTGAGTCCAAGCCTAGCGCCCGCTATGTCAACCCTGTCCACACTGGGACCCAGAATATCTCCCCCTTCGCAGCCAAGGGGCTATATCTTCCGTGAGAGAACAACTCAAGCCAGAGAAATGCCAATCTCCACTGCCGCATTCAAATTACAATACTCTATATAATCTTATAGATTAGCCAACTTTTTTAACAATACTACAGTGGGTTTGTCAAGCGTGGTTCTGATCTGACAAGTTTAATGGATCGTCCATTTGCACCAACCATAGTCATCCATCTTAATTATGCATAGGCCTTTTACTCATTCACATTCAAAATTGGTATGCTAATATTCCTGTCACTGGAATACCTCCATTACATGCGTGTTCCTAGGTTATGATCATACATTAGCGTACATGAAGACACAGCAACAAATCACAGGAAACATCCATTTAAACGTACAATAGGTCAGATTTGTGTGCTAAAACATTGTTACAAGACCATTTTAAGTCCCTTCCCATCATTGAAAAAGGCTCACCGATATGTTGACTCACCCTCTGCCTGTGTTTATAAATTCAGGCTGCACTCTGTACCAAAACATTGTATAACTGTACAATAATTGAAGCTCATTGGTTGAAAATTGGTTCTAATTGCCACAGCCAATGGTGTTTCAACGTCAGCGTGTTCACAGAGAAGGGGAGGAATAAACAGTGTTGTGGTTTGAAGGTGTTTGTCGCTGCTATTTCTCTCTTGACCGTTAGAAGTCCGAAAGTACCTATTGTGGCTTTGAGGGACTAAATATAACGCAGATGCAAGGGTCATATATAACGCAAATGCAAGAGTAATTTTCCAGCAACAGTATCTTAAAAGGAAATATTCAGGATTGGCTGATGAAGCAAGATTACGGCTGATGTGTTGGGATGATATACTTAACATGATAACTTAACACAGCCTATGTAACACATAAGCATCAGAGAGGCGACTCAACTGATGAGTCACTAACATTCAACAGTCAATTAAATGCAAACTCACACTCAAAAAGCTTGACCACACAATTGTTTTTGTTTATAATTTTAACTAATAATCAATCCTTATTAATAAGCTAAGATAACTGATATACAGTATGTTATACAATAAAATGTATGAAATGTTTCCTTCATGAGCTGATGCCTGTGCTTTGCTCACAGAGGTATTCCCCGAATGTGGAAACGCTGTTGTCGCTTTTGCACTGTAATGTGAAACGTAATGGAAAAAAGGTGCGGTGTGGGCATCAGCCATTTTGGCTAGCCAAATATCAGTTCTAGACCTATGAATATCCACATTTCCACAATGTGCCCCTTAAAACAAATACACTGACCTAGCACCAGAGCTGAAGTATGTCAGTCACACTGAATATGTCACACTAAATGAAATGTCATTACACCGCAAAAAACTAAAAAGGCAGTCTCAACAAGTACTTAATTAGTATTTATCATTTCTATTACTGTTTCTTTGCTAAATAAGAAAAATATCACCAATGAGATGAGACAAAATTGATTCATTTCCAAATTTGCAAATGGGGGCAAGAGAATTTCACTTGTCAAGCAGAGTAATGAAAAACAAGCTAATATTTTCTACTTCGGAAAACAATAAGATTTTACGTCTCATTACAGGACTAAAACACTGTCAACATACTTTAGTGGCGTGAACAGCATTAGGAAAATGCAAACACGGAAAATTGATTTATCTGGTTTTACTCATTATGTATTACGTTACTAAAATGTGTTTATGAGGCCATGCTACTCGCGGACAATCATTAATCTCCCATATCGGCTCACTGAGAATACAGCGTGGAACTTAACGCCCTACGGCCAAACCATGTCCTTCTGCTGCTTCCTGATGGCGAGGGAACAGGATGGGCCTTCGTCCTGTTTGCTCCAGCAGAGGCCGGCTCGTTCAGGCTCTCTCAACAAAGCCGCTGTCCTTCTGACCTTGACATCTTCGGCTTGGCGCGTAATGGAGCAGAGACAATTCGGGGTACGTTCCGGCCGACCGACACGACGTCCGCTGTAATGAAAGTCCAGTCGCCGGGGCGGGACCCGGCTTATTTCGGAGAAAGATTTCGCGGAGCTCAGAGCCCCGACCTTTGCAGCCCCCGACCCACAAAACAAGTGCACTGGGACTACACGTCCGTCTGATCGATTCCTGTCGATTGACCTACTGGGAGCAACAAGGCCCTCCCATGAGCAGGGCTGCTGTTGGGCCCTGATGTACCTCACAACGGCGAGGGTCAGCACTCATGCTATCCTGAGGATATTTGGAGGATATGGTGTCTGTAATTGCATTCCAGGAGGTTGATAAAAACCAACCGCACCACCTCCACTCCCCCCATGCTGATAACAAAGGATGAGATAGCGATTCTTTACTCTGAAAGGGAGGAGACTGAAAATAAAAGGCTGAAATACTAACTCTGCAGATGTACACAACGTACCCAGAGGCACAGCGTATGTCTCCACATCCTGTACTTATGGCATTCTGTCCGCAGTAAATGACGCACGATTCTGTCTGTGTGTGATAACGTAGGACTCCCTTTCTTCTTTACCCTTCCATCTCTGGCTGTAGGCCGGTGGAAACTGGCACGGCCGGGCTCAACGCTTACATTAGCCTAACGTAGTGAATGTGTGTAAATGTCAGAATTGCGTAAATGCCACACGAGATTGCTGACGGTGTTTCCAAACAAATCATATCGACTTTGGAAATGCCACTGCCTGCCAGGGGGACAGTGAGGTACCATTAGAAGACCAAAGGATCGCCCCAAAACCTGTGATTGGGCACCAAGCTTTAAATCAGTCCATTAGTCAACTTACCGGAAATTTGTATGAAAGTTTTGCTCAGTTGTACATTTATCAGATTTTGCTTAACCATAAATACAGTTGAGTGCAGATGACATTCAATAAAAACTTGATCTACTCATTTGTTTGGAATACATTCCCTTAAAATAAATGATTGTCAACACAACACTTAACACTCAACAAAATATATTAAAGCATTAATATAAAATAGAAAAGCAGTAACAACGGTGTGAGAAGTGATGACAAACACTGCCAATCACAGGGACACTGGAGGAAAGAAGAGCCGCAGTACTGCAGGCCTGAGGGCTGCATCTGAATATCTATACTCCAAAGGAACACAAAGCAGGCTGAATTGAATATGATATATAGAGAGGAGCTCTTGGAACATCTCCGGTGTAAGCATTTTTCACTGGACGATGTTTCCCGACCCAGAACAAGTGGCAGAAGTCGGGTCCACCTTTGGTTTACAAGAGTCTTTGATAGCAAACGTAATGGCAAGCCTGTTTACTCCAGCCTAAATATGGATGTTTTATGGATGTTTTTTTATATCCCGCTGACATTCGGAGGAGAATTTAAAGCCGTTAAACTATAAATTTCAGCCGTGCATTCCGGCGGGTAAGTGTATAACAAATATTTAATCATGAGGAGGAGCATCCTAGCGTTTTATTTCATCTTTTCGCCGGAGTTCTCCCATAACAAAGGGCAAAGCGGAATGAGAATGCAGGATTTTGCGGAAACCCCCCCCACTCCCCTCCCCACCCTGACGGAGAGTTTTCGGAAACCGTTCCTTATCAGAGGAAGTGAGCAGACCCGTTTTGTTTACAGCCGTCCCCTCGGAGAAGCGAGAGGAGGAACGCTCGAGCCTGATTGCGCACATTTCCTCTGATTGGGACCAGATTAGAAACACAGTGGAGCGGGACGCAGCAGAACTCCAGACACACAGCCTCAGCCCGGGCTGAAAGCTCACCTGCTTCAGGCTCCTGCCTGGCTGAAACCAGGGTCTTTCAGCCAATGAGGCAGCAGTCTGTGGACGTGGTTCTCATTCGATGCACGCAAAGTTACCGTGTGCAATGTTACAGGCACAGGAGATCTGAGCCAATTACTCAAGGTGTAAATGTACCCAGAAACCCACCAATAATACCAAAAATGATTGGATAGAATCAGAGTCGGTGACACCCTTCAGACTGATTCAGTAGAGCCACATCCACCCTTCACACAAGCTTGTGTGCTTACATGTGTACTTATGTGTGCTTACGTGTGTACTTATGTGTGCTTACGTGTGTACTTATGTGTGCGTATGTGTGCACTCATGGCTTGAGGCGGTTGTGCTGGGCATATTAAGCACTTTACATTGCAACGACAATGTTAAAATTTCATTCAAGCAAGCAAAATACGACCAAATGAATTCCCCCACCCACTACCTCAATTTCCCAGGGAGTGACATCATAGCTTTTGCATTGTGGTGCAAAGGAGAGAAATACATGCATTATGGGAGATTGTAGTTTCACCAAGAAAAAAGGGAAACTCCAAAGGAAATTGTCGCATCATCCATTTTTGGTTCTCCTATATATGCATATTTTTTGCACGTATAATAATAACCCAAAGGGCAATGTAGTAAAAAGCTGAATATGGGTAAACTGATTCATCCTGGCAGGCTGGCTTTATTAAACGGGCGCTGGGAGCTCACATGAGGACAGCAGGAGCCCCCCTGTCTCACTCAGAGCTGGGGTTAGCGGCGGAGCTCCTGAAGGTCTACACACAGCTGATGCTCCTCCAGCTCTGCGCTCCCGGGGTTCAATCCCAGCCGGGGCCTTTCTGCGTGGGGGTTTACCTGTTCTCCCCGTGCCTGTGTGGGTTTCCTCCTGGTACTCCAGTTTCCTCCCACAACATTATATTCTATTACATTCATGTAGCAGATGCTTTTAAAAGCTACCTACAGTAAGTTCATGTCAAAGATCATTGTACCAACGACGAAACACCGGTTAGTCAAAGACATGTAGATTAGGCTCCTAGATGGGTGGGAAATGACATGGCATTGCTGTAAATGAGCAAGTATGCTCAGTCAACCTACCCTGTATAAATAAAGGCTATATTATATCTATATAAATATATATATATATATATATATATATGTATAGTTAAATAACTGTCAGACCCTCATGGTTTCAGCAGCTGCAGAATAAAACCTAGCTGGTGCAGGGTTGCGGGTTCATATTCACCAATGTGGCTGTGCCACAATGGAGGATCAGGGCTGAGTGATGGGGAGTCACGTGGTCATGTGTGTCACACATCGTATCCCAGCATGCAGCTGTGGTGCTTCTCACGAGAGAGAGGAGCTCAGCGAGGGGGGGATTGGCCCCCCAGCGCTGTCTGAATGAGCTGCCTGGGTTCCATGGCTACGCTAAGAGGGAATCTTCAAAGGAAGATTATTTTCTTCCCCATTCGCATGCGATCTGTCATGAGCGCTACTGCACACGCACAGGGGCAGGCACACACACCTGCCAGCACAGCACACACGCACACACACAAACACACACAGTACGCACACACAAACACACACACGCACACACACAAACACACACAGTACGCACACACAAACACACACACGCACACACACACACACAAACAGACCGCACACACAAACATACACACATACACACAGCACGCTCGCACACACACACAGCACACACACACACAAACACACACACACACACACACACACACACACACACACAAACAGCACGCACACACAAACACACAGCACGCACACACGCACACACGCACAGCACGCGCACAGCGCGCACACAGCAAGCACACATACACACACAAACACGTACAGCACACACACCACACACACAAACACACAAACACGCACATACCACACACACACACATGCGCACAGCACACATACCACACACACACAAACACGTACAGCACACACACCACAGACTTATTTTGTCTTCTGCTGTAGCCTATCTACTTAAGCGGTTTGAAGCGTTGTGTGTTCAGAGATGCTCTTCTGCATACCACTGTTGTAATGCGTGGTTATTTGCGTTACTGTCAACTTCCTGTCAGCTTCGACCAGTCTGGCCCTTCTCCTCTGACCTCATTAATGACACGTTTCTGCCCACAGCTGCTTCGCACTGGATGTCTTTTTGTTTTTCACACCATTCTCTACAAATTCCAAATACCAGTTGTGGTAAAAATCCCAGGAGATCAGCAGATTCTGAGATACTCAAACCGACCCTTTCTGGCACCAACAATCATTCCACGGTCAAAGTCACTAAAATCACTTGATTTTTAGTGCATATCTGCATGATTTATGCATTGGACTGCTGCCACATGGCTGATTAGATAATCACATGAATAAGTAGATGTACAGGTGTTCCTAATAATGTGTTCAGTGAGTGTATATGCGCGCGCACGTGCACACACACACACACACACACACACACACACACACACACACACACACACACACTCACACAGCAGCAACAGTCATTTCCAGTTGATTACTCCAAATCACACTTCACCCCACCTCTCTCCTAAACACACATGAAGACTGAAGCAGCAGATAAACTGCTCTTACAGAACGAGAGCTCATTCACGGGCCTCGCCATTCCCTCGCTCGGAAAGCGGAACTGCACAAAATTCACCAGGAGTTAAGAAATCCATTTAGCGCCTGCCACCGCGTTCTTTTTTTACCCTTCTCAGAAGTGCCGTGATCATTTAGCCGCTTTGCACCAGTAGATGTTTAGTTAATAAAGCGAGGCTATTCAGCCTGCGCGTTTTCCGATAAGAGCAGCAGCAGCACAGTGAGCAGAGACTGTGTCCTCAGCACAGTGAGAGACTGTGTCCTCAGCACAGTGAGAGACTGTGTCCTCAGCACAGTGAGCAGTGACTGTGTCCTCAGCACAGTGAGAGACTGTGTCCTCAGCACAGTGAGAGACTGTGCCCTCAGCACAGTGAGCAGAGACTGTGCCCTCAGCACAGTGAGAGACTGTGTCTTCAGCACAGTGAGAGACTGTGTCCTCAGCACAGTGAGAGACTGTGTCCTCAGCACAGTGAGCAGTGACTGTGTCCTCAGCACAGTGAGAGACTGTGTCCTCAGCACAGTGAGAGACTGTGTCCTCAGCACAGTGAGAGACTGTGTCCTCAGCACAGTGAGCAGTGACTGTGTCCTCAGCACAGTGAGAGACTGTGTCCTCAGCACAGTGAGAGACTGTGTCCTCAGCACAGTGAGCAGTGACTGTGTCCTCAGCACAGTGAGAGACTGTGTCCTCAGCACAGTGAGCAGTGACTGTGTCCTCAGCACAGTGAGAGACTGTGCCATCAGCACAATGAGCAGTGACTGTGATATCATTGCTACTTTGCATTGAAATCTTGCAGAAAGGGCGTTAAATAAATTGTGATTTGGTTTAGTGACATTGTCTCAGGCGGTAAGGGCAGATCCCACCCTGAGTGTGTCGAACTGTCCCTGAGCAAGACACCTAACCCCGAAATTCTCCTGACCTGCTGGCTGGTGCCTTGCACGGCGGCCAATCGCCGTAGGTGTGCGTGCGTGAGAGTGTGTATGAATGGGTGAATAAGAAGCATCAATTGTACAGCACTTTGGATAAAGGCGCTATATAAATGCGGACCATTTACCACAAGGCTCTCCCGCCCCCACTTCCGGGTGAGCAAACGGGACAGTCGTACAGCGTCACTCCCAGAGCTCCCGGGCCGTCACCAGAGGCTGATAACCCAACGGCAGGGGCAGCGGCTCGGACACAAAGCCCTGCCCTCGAGGTAGCACCGGCCCCGTCCTTTCACCTCTCTCATTAGCGCCAAATTAATCCGGACCCCGTCCGCCCAGCCAGACACTTTCAGGGTCATGAGGGTCAACCGCGTGTGAAGATCTGCCGGCTCAACCAGCTCAATTAGCACTGGCCTTCTTTCCCCCGCCATCCTTCGGGAGACTCCAGGCGGTAAAGGTTTCCCAGGCTGCCTGGCAGGGACACTGCAGAAGGTAGAGGACGCATGGGAAAAGTAGGAAAGCAGGATCCTGGGTTAAAGCGCCCCGGTCAATCTAATGCAGTGTTTTTCGGCTGCCGTTCCCCATCACGCCAGCTTACCAGGTATGCTGTGGATAATCTTCCAATTCTACCACTCAATGTGTGGGCCATTTTGTAACCAGCCCTGGCTCGAATAATTGCTACACAATTGAGCCAACCAAGATGACCAGAAGGTGGGGTTGCACTTTTTGAGAGTATTCCATAGGTTCCAATACACTATACAAGCTCAGTGAAGCGTAGAAAAGTATTTGAATCCAAAACAATGACGTGTATACAGGTCTGTTTGTAGCGTTTTAGTAGTTAATGGATAGTGATGTGCCTTACTGACTTGGCCTACTTGGCATGTGCATTATACTCAATAGGCAGATTTTATGCGAATAGTATCTTATCCGAACTGTTCTGTAGTTCGTACTAATGACCTCAGTACGCCCTTTTTTGTACATCGCTTGGGATAAAAGCGTCTGCTAAATAATGTAATGTAACGTAATGCAATGCCAGGGTTTTTTTTCATTGCATAAAGTGTGCAGTCGCAGAAAGGAGGGCTCTAACGGTGAAGGTCCATTAGCGTAGCGGGTGGTGCTGACCCCGGCCGGCCCGGAGAGAGGGGCGGTTAGTGGGATTCAGTAGCAGTGTGTCAGACTGGAGCGCTGGTGCGAGATTACGGATCCAGCTCAAATCCAGGCAGCAGATGGAAGTAAAGATTCCATCTGTTCACCCTCGGCCCCGCGTCCTCCGCAGGGGACGTTCCCGCCAGGCGGGGACCTCGCTGTGGTCTCCGTGCGGGGCGGGGCGGGCCGTGACCACGCGTGGGTCAGCTGGAGAGTGAGCTGTACAGAGATGGACAGGGGAACGAGGCTCCCAATATGGTTGAGGGAACCTCACAGGGCATCCGATCGCAATCGTTCTAAAACATGGTGGAATCTTGCTGTCCTGGATACCAAAAGAGAAAAGGGGGGCGGCCTGTAGCCTAGCGGCTAAGGTACGTGACTGGGACGAGTTGGTGGTTCAAGCCCCGGTGTAGCCACAATAAGATCCGCACAGCTGTTGGGCCCTTGAGCAAGGCCCTTAACCCTGCATTATTCCAGGGGGGATTGTCCCCTGCCTAGTCTAATCAACTGTAAGAAGCTTTGGATAAGTGTCAGCTAAATACCAAATTATAAAAAGACACAAAGACACAGACACACAGAAAATGCGGACAGTGGCAATGTTAGTTGCCAGAATCAAAGGCTGTTTTAGTGTGTTTTGGATGGAGGAGACCTTCTGCTCAATGTATTAATTCATAATACTGCAGCTCAATAACTACAGAATGGAACAGGTGAAATGTGTGTATGAATTTTGCCAAACAGATAAAATCTCCTGTACTAAAAAAAGGCTGTAGTGATCAGACCTGGGTCAAATACATAATTGTTTTTGGATTCAAATACTTTTCTACGCTTTACTAAGCTTTTCTGGTGTATTGGAACCTATAAAATACCAGGCAAGTTCAACTGAGCCCAGAAAAGTATTTGAATCTGAAAAGATTACGTGATTGACCCAGGTCTGGCAGTGGCTCACTGGTCTGTGGGACTTTTAAACTGTCTCATCTCCACAGCAACCAGAGAACACGGACATCACTGCATCTGAACCGATGGGCACGCCTCACTGCCTCTGGGGCGGAGGTATGGCTTTGGAATGCAGGGCTGGTCATGAATACTCATCGTGAGGTACGAATGCTGGGTGGAATAAGAGCGCTGAACGCTTCAGCTGTTACACGCCATGCAATGCTCCTGGGAGGGAGATGCAGCAGTTCCGGCTTTGAATCAAAGTTTTGCCCCGTGGGAGCAGGGGAAAGAGAGAGAGAGAGAGAGAGCACACACACACCAACACAAAAACAAACAAATAAGCACCTTCTGCCTTCCCCCTCACGGGTCCTGGCCAATAACAATAAACTGAAACAAAGACAAAAGACATACTGAACACAACGGAAGAGTTTCAGCCCTCCGCCAGTCTCAGCTGGTCTCCACCTTTCAGCTGCATTCTCTTACGCTTTTCTCAAATGAATAATCCCTCTCCCTCTCCCTCTCCCTCCCTCCCTCTCTCTCCCTCTCTCTCTCTATGAAGAGGTGCACACCTGTAAGCACCTGGTCCGACTAGGTAACACACGCCAGGTGTGTTCTCTTCACCAGCAGACAAATCAGCTTCTCCATTAGACCGAAGTCCACAGTGTCTAATTACAATTAACCACTGTCACACTTACCAGTTCCCCTTTTTTTTAAACACAAAAGAACCCACTGCCATGGAAACACCCTAAACATGACCGAGGCGCAGCCTGTTTCTCCCACTTCCCCTCAGGCGCTCTCTCGCTAATGAGGCTAACGACGTCCGCGTGACGGCGAGGCTAACGAATGACCCGCGGCGCGGTATGTTTGACGTGTCGACCCAGGTGACCGCTTCCCGCGCAGAGGAAGCCATCAGACGGGTGGGGCAGACTCCAATCTCAGTCGCAGCTCAAAAGCAGTTCAAAGCGTTGCAGGCTTGAACATCAAGGTCGCAGCGGAGAGAGAAAACACGAGTTTGTTTAATTGCTCCCCGTTGTGGGTAAAAACCGTAACAATCTTAGATAGCAAATTGAGGAAAAAAGGGGTCAGGGAAAAAATAAAAAATAAAAAAAACGGGAGCAACTGGTGCATGGCTTTCATTTTTAATGCAGGTGCAACAGTTGTCCCGCTAATGGAGTGGGAGGGGGGAGGGTGAGGCGGGGGCACATAGCCGATTTGATTTTTTTAAAAGCCTCTGGAGGCTGAGCATCAGTGAGCCTGGGGGGGAGGGCGTAGTCCACTGATCAATATCCTCTAACGAGTGCCCCCCCGGTCCACAGCTCCACGCCTGACAGGCTGAAAGCCCGCCCAGCAATGCACCCCCCCTCAGAACAGCAGTCGGGAGATCAGAGACGGGGGGGGGTAAACGGATGACAAACACCGAACAGAGCCGCCGCGGGTAAGGAAAAAAAAAGATAAGCACGTCCCATCGGTAATCTGGACTTTGCCCAAAACAGACGGGTCAGGTTTCAGAAAGGGGTGGGGTATTTAGAAAATAAAAATCAATCAAATGCACTCCCATTTTCCTTCCTATCTAATTAAAGATAGTGAGCTTTAAATATTTTCATTAAAATGAACAGAGCAGGACAATGACATCGAATTAGAGAACGTACCCAAAACATGCACTGCTGCAAGTACAGTCAATAAATATTTTTTCTAAATGTATTAAAGCACTGTAGCTATTCAGATAATGCACTTGGAAGGTGTGCCATCACAAATATGTTATTATTTGTTATTATAGGAATTGTTATTATATTATAGTTATTATAGGAATTATATGTTCCTATCTGAAAATTCTAATCAATTAGAATGTTCCTATCTGAAAATTCTAATCGATTAGAATGTTCCTATCTGAAAATTCTAATCGATTAGAATGTTCCTAAGTGAACATTTTAATGCTCGTGTCACGATCCCTACAGGTGAGTGGAAGCAATGGAGTTCTAGAACAGACTTGGAATTTTTTTTAAAGAAAAGAACATTCCACAAAAGCCTACTCTTCAAAGGGTTAAAGCAGTGTCCGGCGTGTGTGATGAGTGTCAGATGGAGGGGAGAGGGGAGAGGAGGGGAGCTGGGCGTCTCCGGGGGCGATGGAGGCGGAGGTGGTGGGAATGGCGTCTTGACACACACTGTGAGGCTGCAGCTCTCCTCTCTCTGCAGCCACACCTGCCCTGCATACTAACGCGAGGGGAACGCAGAGACTTCTCCAGGCTGGGTGACATCACCACCCCCCTCCTCCCTTCTCTGCTCTATCACAGCCCCCACACTGCACCAAACCCCCACCCCCAGCACACAAAGACTGCACAGACACACCCCAGCCCCTGGAGATCCATTAAGCAGCGCTCGCACAACTAGTTAGTCACACGTTCCGATGCTAATCTATCCTGTAACTCGCCGCACTCGTTGCCACAGGCTAGCTTTTGTTGCAGAACCCAAAGAGCAAACGGCACAATTACACTGGTGATACTTTTACCACAACAGTCACTGCAAGTCAGGACAATTATTCACAAATTATATAAATCAATTTCTTCCTTTTTTTATAAACAATGAACATGCATGATGTGAAAGATGAAATATTAATGCTTGGTTTTACGACGCACGGCGCGCGAGCTTCTTGTGAGACAATACCCTGGCAGAGCCCGTGTCCTTCCATCAAGGTCAAACTAAATAAATCGAAATGAACGGCAAAAACAAAAGAGAAAATGTGTTAGCCGCATGAACGCAGGAGCCGTTCTGGACACACGCGGTGTTTGAATAAGGACGGACCTCTGCTCGCCATGGCGACGGGTTGCCGTGGTTTTGAAAAGGCATCTTTGTTGCACCTCGACTGGTGTCAGAATGCAAACAAGTGAGGGCCTGTGAGTGGGTGTGGCCTCCTCCCTCCGCTGTCACAGAGAAGCCCCACAATGCACAGGGCCACACCCAGCCTGCGGTCACATGACCCAGGCCTGCTGGAGGAAATCCTCCAGCTGCACAGAGAGAGAGAGTGGGAGAGAGAGTGAAGAGGAAGAGAGAGAGGGAGAGAGGGAGGGGGAGAGATGGAGAGAGAAAGAGAGAGGGAGAGAGAGGGTGAGAGAGAAAGCAGAGAGGAGGCGAGAGAAGGAAAGTAGAAGAGAAACAGAGAAAAGAATGAGTGGGCCAGAAAAGGAGAGAAAAAGGATATAGAAAACAGATGAAGTGAAGGAATTAGGGAGTGACAGAGGGAGAAGGGATATAGTGGGAGAGACGAGGAAAGGGAGAGATCAGAGGGAAAAGAAGAGGAAGAGAAAGCGTGAGAGACAGAAATGGAAAGAGGAACGGAGCAATGTTCCAAATCAGCACATTAACACACAGGCTGCAAAAAATGCAATGTTCCAAATCAGCGCATTAACACACAGGCTGCAGCAAACGCAATGTTCCAAATCAGCGCATTAACACACAGGCTGCAGCAAACGCAACGTTCCAAATCAGCACATTAGGTTGCAGCAAACGCAATGTTCCAAATCAGCGCATTAACACACAGGCTGCAAAAAACGCAATGCTCCAAATCAGTGCATTAACACACAGGCTGCAGCAAACGCAATGTTCCAAATCAGCACATTAGGTTGCAGCAAACGCAATGTTCCAAATCAGCGCATTAACACGTAGGCTGCAGCTAACGCAACATTCCAAATCAGCGCATTACAACGTAGGCTACAGCTAATGCAATGTTCCAAATCAGCGCATTAACACACAGGCTGCAGCAAACGCAATCAGGGAGGGAGAAGGCCATTAGGACAGCAGAGTCATCATCCCGCTACAGGCGCAAAAGAAGGTACAGAAGAAAAACAACATCAGCCCACGGCAAGGCGGCCGTCCCGCAGGGGCAGACAGGCAGCGGGAGCCCTCTCAGAGCCGTGATCGCACAGGCAGCAGGCCCGGATTCAGGGCCGAGTGTTAGCGGAGCCTCGTGATCGCAGCCGCCCGTTAGACACAGCGCACAAACCCGCGGGAGGACCCAAAATGGGCGTTGCGTGTTGGGAGGAGGTTAATTACACACAACTGGCTCCAATCAGCAGCGACGGCCTGTCCCCAGCTCTGAGCGGGCTGTTTTACGCACAGAGACTGACTTCACATCTGATGTTAAACGAAAACATCGACGAGTCACCGGGGCCCGGTCCAACACAAATAAAAAGCAGAAGAGATGTGGAAGAGATGTTCTTTTATTCTGAGAGGAAAAAGGACTTCCTTTCAGCAGGGCTCGGGACACACATTTCTCCTTGTGCAGTGACTCCGGGGCAAAAAAAATAGAGAAAAAAAAAAAGAGCCAGTTTTCAAAGTTAGTACATTTTCCCCCAAAGCCAAGCAGGGAGATGATATCCATTTTTCACCTCCGTCGTGAAGTCAAAACAGACACGAGCCCGTTCCCCCCGGACATCCTGGCAGGGAGCGGAACGAGGCGGCCTGACAGCGAACAGGGCTCCCGGGGAAATGAGAAGAGGCCCTGTGCTCTCTCTGGAGAGGATGAGGAGGAAGAGTAATCGGGTGTCGTGCTATCGCAGAGGAACGTTTATGAGCAGGGACCTCCCGTTAAACACATTCAGAGTTAGCCTGCACAACAACGGGCTTTCTGTCGCCGTGACGATCACACAGAGGGGTGGTCAATGCCTAAAAGTTTTGGTGTTTGCACAGGGCAGCGAGCCAGATGAGCCAATGGGGCCGTGCCCGTTCCAGTGCTGAAGGCCAAACATATGCTCCCTACTTCATAGCGATCTCCATGGCGACCATACTCTTGATCTATGTTAGGCTGAAGCCATAGAGAACTCCCATGGTAGATACCAACTTAGTAACTATGGGAGGAGGGTCCCAGCCATCTTAGAAAATGTGGTCCGATGGCCGTTGGTCTGTTAATTGAATTGTTTTGATAACCTGTCATGAGTTTTCAAAATGGCTGACACTGACAGCATGGAACTCTAGTCCTGCTCACACTGAGCAAAAAGATACAAATCATTTGAGTCTTTTCAACCGTGAGGACAGCAGTCTGTCACAAAGAAAGGAGGCCTCAAAGTTTAACACCGACATGAATTTCAACCCTGTCTTCAGAAAAAAATCAAGAGCAATTAATTATGGTAACGCAACTCATTTATATTCATTAATTTCACACTCCCTTCATTGCCTGTGTGAAGAAGACTCACACTCCCTAATCCCTCTTTGAAAAAGGAGGAAGAAAAATATGTTCCTTGAGGCATGAAGGACAAAATAAGTAGGGAAATATAAAGTGCATTTTTTGGGGCTACATTAAATAACCTAAATGAGAAAGCCTCACACACAACTTCTTAAGCCTGAGCTGGCACTCTCGCTGGAAACGTTATTAATTTAAATCTCGCAAGGTTATTTTTACCTCCCCGCAAAATGAAAGAATGAAATGAATGGCGGACAGGGGAAACAACGGGCTGTCCGCAGCTTGACTTCGATGTGGAAACAGAGACGGGGAGGGAGGGGCGGGGGGGGTTTCTGGGGGCATTACCAGCACATCTGCTTCCTTTTGCTGATCCAACTCGCGACGTGAAGCTACGACACAAAGGGGCTGGCGTTGGTTGAGAAGTGAGAGAGACGAACAGAGAGACAATAACGGACTGAAGGCTGCTTTAAAAGACGGGATCGGTGTGCTGGTGGAGGGAAAGCGCTGCTTTTATGAAGCCACGCGTACCAGCCTTAACCCTGGAGTACTACCGTACCTCTTTCAATGTTGTGTGTGACATTATTCCCTCAAAAGCCAAGCCGGCACTTAGGCTGAATAGTGAATGCGTACAGGAGAGGCAACATTGAACACCGCAAACTGACAACAACCGCTTGCTCCAAGCCATTTTGCAGCAAAATGAGAAATCGCAGATCGGTTATTATTCCCATTTTATTGGCAATACTCACAGGCCCCTGCGAATCGGCAGGCGTGAAACAGGCCCGCCATTACACAGCGTGCGGCTTTCATTTTAATGAATGTCACGGCATTCGAGTGCAGCAGAAAGCCATTGAGAAACGCGCAGGCTTCGACCCACATCAGATACACGGCAGCAGTGAGAGGCCATCAGCCTGGCAGGGAGACCTGTGGTGAGAGCGCAAGAGTGTGTCCAGAGGGGGGGGTCCTGAGGGGGGACGGGGTGTTCTCTCAAATACAGTCAGCCGCTTATCACAACTGCCATTTCACAACGTGTACAAATCAAGTGGGTTTGAGTGTGAGTGTGTGTCTGTGTGTCTGTGTGTGTCTGTGTGTGTGTGTGTTTAACAGAAATGTCCAGATAAGCTACACAACCTTCGTAGATATCATATCAGCAACTTCATAATTTAAGGAAGTGCCAAGTAACAAGATCAGCAACAGGGGATTTGATTAGCGTTGACCTTTGACCTGCTCTGCTGCAGGCTTGGGAGTGCCTGGTCGTGAAATGGCGTCTCCTTTGTCTCCTTGGCTGTCCTGGATGCACCAAGCACAAACACTACAGTGACAACATCAATCTTCAGACTCTTGATATACACTCAGTGAGCACTTTTTGACTAAGTGGTTTGACACGCATTGTGTTCAGAGATGCTCTTCATACCACTGTCGTAATGTGTGGTTATTTGCATTACTGTCACCTTCCTGTCAGCTTCGACCAGTCTTGCCCTTCTCCTCTGACTCCTGAACTGGATGTTTTCTGTTTTTTGCACCATTCTCTGCAAACTCTAGTTAAATCCCAGGAGATCAGCAGTCTCTGAGATACTCAAACCACCTTGTCTGGCACCAACAATCATTCCATGGTCAAAGTCACCGATCACATTTCTTCCTCATTCTGACATTTGGTCTGAAAAACAGCTGAACCTTTTGAGCATGCTTGCATGCTTTTATGCATTGAGTTGCTGCCATGTGATTGGCTGATTAAATATTTGCATTAACAAGCTGATATACAGGTGTACCAAATAAAGTGTTCTCTGGGTGTATACTGTAAGTCAAAAATGAATAGTGTTAAAAACATGGCTAGCTAGCCAGCCTCCATGCTAAATTGCTCTTACACGTCAGTCTTTCTGTATGTATTGTGAATTGAACATCTGGGTATTTCTATCAGGCTTGTAGAACACCAGACCCAGACGCGAGACCAAAGTGTAGCTTTTACAATAAAGTCTTTATTATAATAATAAACGCAGGCCAGACAGGCAAAGGTCGAAAGCCAGAAAATGGAATCAGCAGGGATAAGGCAGTTCATAGTAAAGTGTCTAAGAAATGGGTCAATACACCAGCAAACAGAAACAGTGAGGATAATCCAAAACTGAGTTGTGGTCACAGGCGAAGGGTCGATAACAGACAGGCAAAGCAAACAAGAACAGAATCCTAAAACAAAAGTCGAAAAGCCAAAATGGATTGATAAACTACGGTTCCAAACAACACAGACGGGAAAAGCAAAATGCGGAAGTTGGAAACGAAACAGGTCGTAACAGAAATCAATCAGAAAATAACGCTGGGAGGTAAGGTAAAAAACACATAAAATGGCGATTTACTGAACAAACAAAGGGGTTTATATAATACAGATAACAAGAGAGAATGGCAATCAGGTATAGGAAGCAATCAGGAAGTGAAAACGCAGGTGAAACAATGAATGAACGAACTGACAGGGTGACTACGGTGTGCACGGAGGGTACTAAAACACGGAATCGTGACACACATAGACAAAAAACGAATCAGTGGAAACACGAAACCTGACAATTTTCAAGTAAATACCCATATTATTTGTAATTGTGTTACATATTTCACAGCATTTTGTAAAATTAAAAACACTGGGGCTGATAGTGTCATTGATCACAGGCAACTAGAAGATTTAAAAAAAACAACATCAATGTAAACAGAACTATCTGCTGTCCTGCCTTTTTGAGCCAGTGTGTAATATGTAGGTCGGAAACAGGAAATTGGCAATTTTCAAAGTGCCCAACTAAACAGCAGTTTCCACATGCGTTACCCTTTGAAGAGTAGGTCGTTTGGAAAGTTTTTTTTAGTTTTTTTTTGAACACACAAAAAATAAACTTTAGAAACTAGAACATTAGAATTGCTTTCAGTTACCGTGGTGATTGCTGCATCGGCATTGGAACGTCCAGATACGGACATTCTAATCACACTTGTGACCTCATTGAGAAGCGTCATCTCGTGTCAGCCGCGGCTGAGCATGCCCAGACCGGGCCACAGCCCTTTGACGGTTAGCCTAGCAGCCGCGGAGCTCGCAGCCAGAAAAACGGGGGCCGGAGTCGGAGCTCGCGAGACGAGCGCCAGCGGAACAAGTGGTGCGCTAAATTAACTGCCCGTGCTCTCAGCAGCCAATGACACGGCCCAGCAAATCCATTCCTCGCCCGTCCCGTGAACAGGCTCACGTGTCGGAGAGACGAAGGAGCACATGCGGTACACGATCGCACGGGGGGCTGTGAGTGGCTCGGACGGATGTGTCTGTCTTTAAGCGCAGAGAACGGCTGGTGTTGCATTTCAGAAAGAGACCCAGGAGTGACCTGTACTTTATTTGAGGGGGGGGGGGGGGGGGGGGGGTCCTCAATTACAGGGGCAGATATTCCATCTGGGCCTTTGGGTTCCCCACCTCCAAATACCCAGCACTGGGATACAGGCGATTAATGATACCTGCACAAGTCAGAGGGGCGTGCAGGAGGATATCCCTTCACTAATGACGAAGTTAATTATAGTCTGACTCTGAAAATTCACAACTCCCTCACTGGCATCCCTCACGTCCTGTGCGT